>NW_022280152.1:633684-639076 GCF_004355925.1 Anarrhichthys ocellatus | reverse complement strand
GTGTGTGTGTGTGTGTGTGTGTGTGTGTGTGTGTGTGTGTGTGTGTGAAGTTGTGGTTTAACAAGAGATTATGTGCAACCGACTTTTTTCTTGGCCAGTCACAATAACTCGCTACAGTCTCTGCAGGTTGCTGATGATTCCAGGAAACACCTTCTGGTGCTGACAGTTCTTCAGTGAGGATCCCGGTGGTAAAGGGGAGTGTTTTTAATTATCAGACTTCTTCTTCATGGGCGAACCAGCCGGGAGTGATCAGCCTCTAAAGCCGCAGATCCTCCTTCCGGATCCACCACGAGGCCTTTACAGCAGCTCTGCTGCACAGCAGTCCTTTTTACTCCAGGGAGTTTAGAGTTTGAGAGTTTGCTGTAGTGAATGACTGAAAGCCCCGTCGCCCAACTTTGACCGACTCACAAAGAGCTTCTCCAGCACTCTAAAAAGATCCGTCTATTTTGCCCTTTTGAGCTTGTTTGCTTCTTCGATCCGGTCTTCCCAGGGGACGGTAAGTTCCAGCAGGACCACTTGTGCTTTGTAGACTCGGATGTTAAATGAATTCGCATTTGTATGGCTATATTTCTAGTCTTCCAACCACTCATGCGGCATTCACCCACAAACACACAAACACACACACACACACACACACACACACACACACGCACACACACACTTTCATACACAGATGACACAGCAGCTTTCTGGAACAATTTGGGCTTCAGTGTCTTGTCCAAGGTGCCCCTCTTCTGGCACAGCTGGTATACGTCATCGACTGATTTGATGAGAAACTTGATGTGTATTTGTGACCAGGTGAGCTTTTAAGGTTCTGCATGCTCCTGTCTGGTCCAGGCACCTTGTTTCTGTAAATGCCGACCATCTTACGACAGCGTTCTTCCTCAAGGTCAACCTCTGTTTGCTTCTCATCTTCAACCAGTTGCAGTCTCTTATATCCAGGGGCTTTTATCAGAGCGTGGTTTAAGGAAAACTGCCGACTGCCGCCCACCGAGATGTTGTGCCTTAGCCGTGCTCTGCTCTGTCGACAGCTTCCTGGGCCTGACACTGTCCTCTGGTCTTTACAAGGACTCCTGCCAAAGCGACAACCTCACAGTGACGACAAGACTCCGTGAAGTCGAGGTGTCAAAAAATGATCCTTTTTGTCACAGACGTTTGTGTCGCTTTTAGTTTGGCTGTCCTGCTGATAGGAACGTGAGATCAGAAGACGTCCACGTGACGTTCTGGAAAGCAAAAACAAACAACCTTGTTTTTTGTTTAATTGAGAGGACTTTTTAAAAGTTAAGTTCATCTCAGGTAAGAATAGAGTTGCTGCTAAAACATTAAAAAATGTAATTAAAAAAGTACAACTCTTGGAATACTCTGCTCTGAAAGTGAATTTTCAATCACTCCCGACTTCCAGGCTTCATTTACTTTTCATGTTTTTTTTTCAAAGCATGCCCAACTGCTGATCAACAGACATCCATTCATCATCTTCAAGTGCATCTCTGTGCTCTTCTTTGACTGAACGCAGGGAGTAAATGCCTCAGGTTCTAAATAAACCTCTCAGAACATGCTGAGTGTGAACGTGCCCTGAATCTGCTGATAAGAGTTATGTATGCATGAAGCACAGGAGATGGAATATGTTCACAAAAACAACCACAAGAGGGTTTTCTGTGTCTCTGTGCATGAGTGTGTGTGTGTGTGTGTGTGTCTTCCTGGATGTTTTGTGTATTCACAATGATATCCTGCATAATTATACAATCAACAAACACATCCGAAACACAGAGTTAGGTCAAAGATACAAAAGAAGCACAAGTGTATTTGCATATACTGTGTGTGTGTGTGTGTGTGTGTGTGTGTGTGTGTGTGTGTGTGTGTGCGCGCATGTGGATGCTTGAATGCAACCAACACAGTCAATATTATTCACAGTGAAGACTCTGTTGTTTTAAGCGCCAACAAAGTGCATGTCGGATGAGGGAGAGGAGAGTATTTGCCCCGTTTGGATGAAAATCCAAAGAGTTGGCGAACGAAGCGTTTGATGTGATGAATGAATGATTCAAAGTCTCCGGGGACCATGTTGTCTTTTTAAACCCCCTTTCTCTTCTCTTCTTATTTTGAACTACAGCCAATGGTCCACATCCATCTCCTTGTTTCCTCCAGCATGCACGCATCCTGTGTTGAATTGTTTTCATCTGAGCTGCCGTGAGGTTATTTATAAGTCATGTGCTATTTGTGGTTCAGTTTTGGGCAAACAGTCGATGATGTTATTCTTTTTGGGGGTGAAATGAAATGCATTCTATGCTTTCATGTAAAACAAATGTGCAAGAGGTCATTAAACACTCACGGCTCAGGTCGTGTCACGGTTTTGAATCACGGATCGGATCAGCACAAAAGAACAAAGGGAGCAAATAGAACTTTTAGAGATGTCACGATTATGGATGTTTTTTTGCTGCCGATACCAATTGCCGAACTCTGATGATCCTAAAGGATGATATAAAATGATTTATGACTGATTTTAGAAAACCTTTTTGTTATATATTTTTTTAAATGACAGAGTTACGTTTCTTAAGTTTAAAGTTTTAAATTCTCATAACATCCAGACAGCAATCAATAAATGAAAAGCTCTGACAAAAAAGACAATAATTAGTTATCTGTGGCTGTCGCAGGACTATAATAAACCCGTCCAATCATGTCATTCGGTCTGGATCCCATGTTCGTTGTTTACGTCCATTATTATAATTTTGGGGTTTGTCCACTTTCTCGCTAGATTTAGCACTTTCGGAGAGAGAGAGAGCATCATTGTTGGATGCTATAAGGCGCGTAAACGTCGTCGACAAGGACTCAGACGCTCAGAGTTGAAGTTGCTTTCAGCACGTGAGGGTCTGAGTGACCGCGAAGACCGGCAGACTGAGAGACAGACCGGCACCTGAAGCTGGAATCATGAAATAACGGAGCGGATTTGTGAATGAAACCTCAGAGTGGAAACATCACTCCAGCACGCGCGAAAAGGGACTCAATTCACAAAATGAAGCGGTCGACCTGAGATGCTTCCGATCTGCAGTTTTGTTTTACTTGTTTTTCCCCAGTTGAATTGGGAGCCGAATGCAAAACCCGCGTGCTTGCTTTCAGAAGATTTATTATTTTTAATCGCGTTTTCTGTCCGAATGTTCAGAAGATTCTAGCGTTAATGATTAGTCACCTGTCGGGTTTATAGTCTAGTTTACATCGGAGACAAGTGAACGGATTAAAGATAATAACCCTCTTCTTTCACACAAGGGTCTTGCGATTTCCCGTTTGGAGACTTAAAGGACCCCTCGCTCCAGTGCCATTACGCGCACTGATGCGCACAGCTCCCCGGTGCTCCCAGTCGCATGGACGCGGGAAGTGCACCCTAAAACCAGGCATTATGAAAAACAACATTAATTTATGAAGAAGCTTAAACCTATATAATGTTTTTCTTACTGGCATACATGTGTAGTACACGAGTACACTAGTGGGGTTGTAGTTTACCGCTGGTTTGTTGTATTGTAAAATCATATTGAGTATTAGATATAAACCGCCCATTCAAATGGCTCATCATGTAGCATGACGCCATCATATGGACTGTGCACCCCCCTCCCCTCCCCTCTCCAACAACTCTGACTGACCGCCTCCAGCATCCCCGTGCGTAATGCTGAACAGACCGACCCTCCGCGACCACGACCCGATGCGACTCCTGGACGCGAGGCAACTTCCGCAACTGATGTCCCTGGAGGACCATGAGCCCACCCTGGTGGAAGGGACCCTGGGGCCGCGCAACTCCACCCCGCCCGGGGAGGAGGGGGCTCCGGGTCAGCAGCACCAGTCCTTCCCCTGGGTGGCGACCCTGCTGGCCGGCGTCCTGATCACGACCATCGTGGTGGATGTTATCGGGAACCTGCTGGTCATCGTGTCCGTGTTCCGGAACAGGAAACTCAGGAAAGCAGGTTCGTCAGCTTCGGAGAAATATATTTTAACTTCTCATCTTCTATATTTACATTGTTATGGCCCTGATGCTAACCAGTAACTGATTTATGATTATCAATGAGTTTATTACCCAACTACCTTATTCAATTCTGAGGTTGCTTTAAGATGTTACTCTGAAAAAATATTTAAAAAAGCACAATTTGATCAATTTAGTTATTACATGAATACAGTTTGAATTCGATATTAAAATAAATTTAAGACGTTTTCCAAAAATAAATATTAAAATGACACGATAAATAAGAAAGGATTATTGTTAAAGCTATGCACCATATGGGAGGCAGTCACAATGTCCAGCAATCAAATTGAGCCGTATTGATCATAAGTGTATGTCTTTGCCTCTTCATTATGAGATTATAAACAGGAGAAATCAGGTTGGAGAAGTTCCAGAGAGCTCAGTTCTCTGTAACTTTTTTTCATCTTGACCACCTTGAACACATCACCGCTCGATGTGCTTCTCAAGGACACTTTGACAGAATGTTTTTGCAGACGATCAGGAGCCAAACGCCGCGTGACATGTTGTTATAGTCTCGTAAAAAAAAAAAAGAAAATGCAGCGCTGACAGAATATTTGTCAGAGACAGTTGGGTCTCTTTGGAGCAGCTCTGCAGTGAGGCTGAGGGATTGGCTTATTGGGTCAAAAGATTTCTGAAAAACTAAAAGAAGTGAAGCAATAGTTAGTGACTCACTGGAATCTATGTGTAAATCTAATAGTAGCCGCAGACTGAAGTGGACTACAAGCCTTCAAGAGCACTTCTGTGCATAAATAATCAGATTACTCAGGACCCCTCAAACATACAGACAGAGAAATCAATCAATCCGTGGGCTCCTTATTGTTATCCTTCACTCTGCTGAGCCACCTGGAGTAAATATCACATTAAAGCACTTAGTGAGGACGGGCACCTTCTTTGTACTCATGCAAACAATAAATAAATATTGATGAGCTTGTTTTTTTTGACGGTCTTTGCATCCCGTGAAGCCAGTGAAGCCAAACTTCATGTCTAGCTGTCAATAACCCAGGCAGTAAGAATAGACTCACACCAGCATCCCAACGCACCCATCGAAGAGAAGAAACGTTGACGATAGAGCAGCTTGTTGAAAAGTTACATCAAGGTCGAGTTGGACTGTAGAGAGAAGACCCTGCACGGGGAAACCCTTTTACACCTTTGTGGTAAAAAAATAAAACATTTTAATGTCAAAAACGACGCAGCAGTAATCGACAGTAAGCGTCACGGCAGGTTTTATGTTTTTGCAGTTGTTGTGAAAAGAATACTGTTTTGAGAATGTCAGATTATAGGTTTCAGAAAGTTACAGAAGTTGTTGATCACATCCGCCCTTATCCGACACTGGAAATGTGGTGGTGTGTGTGTGTGTGTGTGTGTGTGTGTGTGTGTGTGTGTGTGTGTGTG
>NW_022280152.1:616006-633674 GCF_004355925.1 Anarrhichthys ocellatus | reverse complement strand
GTGTGTGTGTGTGTGTGTGTGTGTGTGTGTGTGTGTGTGTGTGTGTGAGACAAGCACTTCTGATGGAGTATACTGGCCCCTTGAGAGTGGAGAGTATGGAGAAAAACATCTGCTGAAAAACACTGAAGGTCAAGTTGTCTTTGTTTCTGCGGCGTTTTTCCAGGAGACCTTTCAGTATTTCAAACGAATGCTCCACCCAAGACTATTTCACAGAAAATATAACACTTTGTGGGAATACATTTTACAAAAATCAGCTTTCTTTGGAGGGAAATAATAAAAGAAGAACGAGACAGCAGTGTGCGGCAGATAACTGTCAGCCAGCACCTGCCTATTGATGATCGCATCATCTCTAATCTTACACATTTACTGATTCAGTTGCACATATTAGACACAACCGGGCTGAATGTGGCTGAAAAGTGAACGTTTCTTGACTTGTTTACAACTCTTTCAAAAGCAGAACAATGGCTGTATTTCACTGTGAAGCCAGTGCTAAATACAAGTTGAAACACAGTCATTGAAATGACGTTGAAACAATGTCTATTTGTCTAAAAGGTGTCCACAATTAAGTCAAAATTGGCCTATTTTTAACTTAAACATCTATAGGACTTTGTGAACATCTTCATCTTCAAACTAGGACGTGAACGTCTTGATTGTCGAGTGATAAGATCCCAAATAAAGGGATCTTACGTCGGGAAAGCGCTGGATGTAAGCAGCGGGAGGCTGGAGTTGCCATTGTTTACAACTTAATTATCTTTATCTCGGTCAGAGTTGATTTTGTGTCCCCAGAGCGTCTGAATCTGCAGCCTCCGATCGTCCCGTCACCGTGACGAATTAGCATCGCCGACGAATCAATACGAAAAATCACCCATAGCGGGTCATTCCCTTTAGCTCGCCAAAGCCGTCCTTTAATGAAGTAATTTGTTTCCCCTGCTTTTTTCCATCAATCCGGAGGCAGGTCCCTGGAATCCCTGAGTGAGAATGTAACGATTGGAGGAGGGACAACTGGATGAAGTGTTCGCCTTGCTCATTTATTCTTCCCGCCGCCTCCTCATTGATCTCATCTCCCTCCCTGTCCTCCCTTTAGTTTTTTTAATCCCTCATTCTCTGCTCTCATCTCAATCCAACTCACTACATCTCCAGTTCTCCTTCAACCAGTCCCGCCTTCCTTGTCCTTTCCATTTGACTCATTCCTTTAGAGCTCTTCTTCTCTCTTTTCAGTCACTCCTCTCTTTGCTCCTCTCCTGACCCGTCGGGTGTCTCATCTCTCCCATTGTCTCCTACCGGTGAACTCGTCTCTCCTCTCCTTCTTCCTTGTCTCATCCATTAATCTCCACCCGTCCATCTGCCCTGTCAGAGACACGTTACCTGATCGTTAGTGAAGTCCTGTCATAGTTTATTACGTCACCACATCTCGAGCAAATCCGACACTTCCATTCGAAAACCTCCATTCCAAATAAAAATACTTATTTATACGTTCTAAGAGAACAATTCTATGGAAATAATATGTAACTGTTTACATCTGAAAAAGCTAATTATCAGGAGAACAATGGCCTTTGTGTTTTGCATCGCCTGGCTCCTGGCTGATTGCCCAAACTCACCGAATCCTAATGATTCGCGTGTGTCATGCTGGAAATCGATTTGCCGAAACGTGAGTGAGTCAGACAGTTTTCATTGATCTTGGGGGTGCGGTGGATCTGCGGTCCTTAACCTTATTTTCAGACCCAGAGGACAGTCCCATCTGGGCGGAGTAATCCACAGCGAGCCAGGCCGGGGATCAACTCTAAATGTCACCCAGGTCCATTCAGGAACATGCATTTTTATTCCGTCTTTATTTTAAAAGTGCAGCAATATCTTATTGACGGGAATCCTGCAGTTAAATGTCGAGAGCTGCATCACAATATGCTTTAACTGACTCTCTGTAGCATCACTGATAGTTCTCCAGAGCAAATCACTTTAATGTCTTCTTACTGAGAGCAACATGGCGGCACCACGTGGGAACACTTCCATAGTTATTTTAACACAAACCACGGTCTTTTCCTCAACCTAACTAAATAGTTTTGTTGCCTAAACTTATAGTTTCCTGTTAATACGTAAGTATATTTTGAAAAGACTCAATGTAACGAGTGGAAAATTGACACGTGTGACTTTCGCACATGAAAAGTGTAAAAGGAGTAAATTTCTCTAAGATATATATATATATATATATATATATATATATATATATATATATATATGAGGATACGTTGCAGACAGTTTACTGTGTTTGTGTTTCTGTGAGGAGTGAATGTGTGCAGCTCAGACAAACTGATTTCAAAACTTACCAGGAACTCCAGTTGACCCTCTGGATTCTCTTCTTCTTCTGCTTCTGTCTCTAAACAGAGAAGAAGAGGAAGATGAGGAGTCAAACAACTTGAGATCACAGCAAAACTTAAAGCGTTCAGCTTGAGTGGTGGACGTGTTTGTGCCACTTTGAGTAAATCTGCTGGTTTTCACTTTTTGTGTTTTTCCATACTTGAACCGTTTACGTCCATGTTTGCTTGCTTGTAGCTTACTTTCTGTTTTTGGTGCATTGTTGCTACATTTACATAACTAAACAGACTGATCCACACAGCAGTAAAAGGGAGAAGACTAGTTAAAGTTACTACAAGGAAATTTCATTTTGTGTTGTTTTTAGCGGTCCCTGTGGACTAAAGTGGTAGTGTTTCTGAGCACCAGTCTCTTTAGAAAACCTCTCATTTTACTGCAGCAGGGTCTGACAGTCTGCCCCTCTCAGTCCTGGTTCTGTTTGTCCAGTGCCTCCCTTCCCTCCAGCGGGTCCAGCAATATGTCCTGGGTCTCCAGCAGCATGGTGTTGGCTCCCAGAGAGGAGAAGCTCTGCTCCTGGAGGAGGAGGAGGAGACGCTGCTGCTGCTGCCGGGAACTGAGCTCTCCTCCTCCCTCCGGAGCTCCGACTGCAGGTCCAAGGCGGCAGGTGAAGCCGGATCTGGGTCTGCCCACGGTGGACCGGTCTCTGCTGGGGGATCTGGGTCTGTCCACGGTGGACCGGTCTCTGCTGGAGTCTGAGCTGAAGGAGTTTCTGGTGAACCTGCATGAGTCCATCTGGTTTCACCAGAATCCGACCCGGTGGCTCCGATGACGAGCATTAAGAATAACTCTATAGAAACAGACCATCTTCTCTCTGATGGTCTCTTTACTGATGGAGGTCTGATAGAGGATCAGGACTAAACTGAGACTAGTTCATAACCAGTTAAAGTTCCTCAAACGTTTAACATGCAGTATCATTTCATGCTTTATCATGTGGTAGTATTTATGTCCAAGACAGATAGTGACAAATACAGTAATGTTGAATAAACACCACTAAGCGGAGCAGCATGAAACCTTTGGCACCAAACTAAGAAAACAGGGACCCACTCATCCAAACTTTGCTCCATAGCGGCTCCTAGTGGTCCTAGTGGTCCAACACTTTTGTAAAACTTTCCGTGGAGACTTTGCCGTCAGCCTTTGCACCAGTTAATCTGCTCTTAAAGAACAGGATGATACATCATCTTACAGTCTGTGACACATCATCTATTTAATGTGATAAATGTCAGCAGCTCCACACAGATGGAGTTTGGTCACTGTTAAGCGTTGGGATGGTGGGTGGTGTTGCTCTCTGCTTCATGAGAAGTAAAGCTGAGCAGATGGTCGTTCTCTGGGTGTTTCTCTTAAGCCCGAACCAACCGGCCCGACGGCTGGAAACCAGCAGGAAGTGGCTGGTCTGCTTTGAAATCCCCACTGAGGGCATTTACTCGTGAGATGAGCTCACGATTCTTCTCCTTTCATCTCAACATCTGAAGACGTCCACTCTGAGGAGCTCTGACGGATCAACGAGCCCCGAAGCTCCCAACTAATTAATGAGAGTTATTAACGGTCTGCGATGACCAGATTCTGAACATATACAAACATACATACATCCAGGAGCTACAATTAGGTTTGGGGTTTTCTGATAACAGAAGTGAAACTATCTGTCAAATCCTGGTTCTTTCAAATCTCTGAGGGTTTAGCTTCAAACGTTTTGAAGTAAAGATACACAGTACGCTACAACACTTGATATTCAGGAACAAAACTAACTGTAGATATGAGGCTGTTCTCATCCAGCGTTCGCAGCTAATAAAATAATGTGCTGTTATCCCACAAAACCATTTGTACATAATCAACATAATCATGAATCAGGAAGTATAAACAGCACAAAAACCCTCACAGGGCATGCGTGTCGAACACAGACCGGGTTTTCACCCACGAGACGGCCGTTTGGTGATGTTTTTGTCACGTAACTCGTGTACTTCAGTAACAGCACTTCCTCAGTTATTTTAACTCAAAACACGATCTTTTCCTCAACATAAATAGTAGTTTTGTTGCCTAAACCTAACCGAGTTGTTTTCTGTGAAGACAGAAGTTTTATTTTGAAATAACTGGATGTAACAAACGGACACTTGTTGCTGGACATTTGTAGAAAAACACATGAAAAATGAGGAAAAACTTTTCTGTAAAATATATGAATTGTTAATTAATATGTTGCAGATATTGCCTTAATTGACATTTGTATGTGTAGTTGCTTCCAAATCAGAGCAACTGAATTGAAGAGATGAAGGTATTAATTAATATGCTGAAAGAAAATATCTATTTGCATGTGAAATATTGTGCTAAAAAGATGAATTGATAAATTGATAATTCAACCGACAAATATCAATCAGCAACAATTTCGACAAACGATATGTTTAAGTCATTGATCAAGCAAAAATGTGAAATATTCCCTTTAACGGCTTCTCAAATGTGAGAAAATAAGAAAAGTAAATAATCAATTTGAAGATGTCACCTTGGACAAATATTAAAAATCAGGATGACACTTTTCACTTCTTTCTGACATTTATAGATAAAATAATAGATTTCTATCTTGAAAATAATAATCAGTTGCATAATCTACAAATATTAAGTTGCTGTGAAACGTTGGGACTCATAACATACGGAGGATCTGAACGGTGACTCAGATTCATGGCCCTCTAGAACCCCCTTAGACCCCCCCCCCCCCCAGTCTTTCATATTGGAACCAGCCATCAGGACCCAACCCCTTTGTTTAGGTGAAGCCTGTTTCGAAAAACTGGCCGACCATGTTGGTATCAGCAGCATTTGATTCTATTGGTCTTATTATGAATTTGAGGTCTGGCAGAGTTCATTTTCCCTTTTCATCTCGCTGAATATATATTTCTTACAGACTTTAAGGGAATATGAGGAGTGAAATGTATTTATTTCACATCATTAAACTTCTACAGCTTCAGCATCGGGCGACCGCTCTGCCTGAGTATAAGGTCACAGCTAACCAGCAGGGGAAAGAAACGCTCCTCTGGGGTTTTTAAGATACGAACACCTTTTAAAAAATGCTGTACCTGCTCCAACACAACCAGTTAAAAGCTCCTCGCAGTAACTTTAAATATTTGGCCCTAAAATCAATAAATAATTGTGATAAATAAAGTGACATCAATATTCCAATTATCTTTCCAGCCATAGTCGTGCAGCCCTGTATACAATAGTTAGACTCTCCGGACCGAAGAGAGAAAAGAGAGGTGTTACAACAACAGCGACAGGTGGCAGGAAGCTTAACAACCCAGCACACGTCTGCTGTGTGGTGAAGGCATGTGTTCTGCTGCTGCGTATGACATGAAGTGACGCCCCCCCCCCCCCCACCACCACCACATTACGTCTGATGAGGATGACCCGATCCCAGCCACCTGCACACGACCTCGTCCTGCAGCAGCACACCTACCCGAGGATTCAGACGCTCTCTGTGATTTACTGTGATCTAATTCCCTTTAGCTGCTCGGGGGGCTTTATCATGTTATATAAATGTGTCTGTTTGTATTGTCAGCGTTGGTGAGGACGCTGCTGGAGGCATTCGAGATGCAACAATCCTGCCTCATCTTTAACCTCACACCCTCTTAGAGCCTGACTCTGGAAATAAATTAGTCACATGAATTTCTTCAGGTTTATTGCTACTTCTTTGTTTGGTTTGTGGAAAGTTTGTGGGAATTTGAACTCATGACCTCGGCCCTGAATATGACCCTCTAAATACTCCCAACCTCAGTTTCAGAACCTCCAACTTCTCTTTACGATACTCCAGAAACGTCAGTCGAAAGGTTCACTCAAACTCAATATCTACCCGTCTGTGGGCGGCAGCAGTGATTGCTGTTGTACTTGAACAAAGTACAAGCAGCCGCAGTCAGAGCTGCCGTCAGGATGACGCACGCACACACACACACACACACACACACACACACACACACAGAGTGAAGCATCTCACTTCAGAACAAAGTCTCCGTGGAGAAGCTCGGCCAGGCTGGCATCTGTGTGTGTGTGTGTGTGTGTGTGTGTGTGTGTGTGGGTGTGACTAGAGGAGAGTTCACAGGGCTGATCCATGTACTGAACAGATGAGCTGATTCGATTTATGCAGCGACTTGCTGCATAAATTTGCATTTCAACAGATGACAAAAAAACAGATGACTTTGAAACTACTGGAACTTCTCAGTGCGTTCAAGAGGCAAAAGATCACACCACACTGATAGAGATCTGTGCTCATTAATTCATCATTTGTTTTAATCGACCTGCTAATTAGCATAACTGGTTGTGATAATGGATCATTAGGGAGCTTAGGTGTTGGTGAGAACTGTGAAGTCTGAAAGAGCGACACATGACTCACTCCACTCATTTAGGATTGTAAACAAACAAAAGTCATGTTCAGCGTCGCTGCATATCTCGTGTATCATGTCACCACTCATACTGTAGAAGAACAATGCCTTAGTGCTGTTAGAGGTAAACAAACAGAAAGAACTCCACAGGGAACCTTTAAGTTTAAAGGAACAGTGTGCAACATTTTGGGGGATTAATTGGAAGCATTGGAATATAATATTTATAACTATGTTGAAACGAAGTATTGTTTTGTTTTCCTTAGCTTAGAAAAAAACATTTATATCTATTTAGGGAGCAGCTCATCCGCCATGTTACACTGTCTGTGCTCAGTGCTCCGATCTCCCCCCCAACGAGCTCTCTGTGACGCGCCGGAGACCAGGAGTTGCCATCAAGAACAACAAAGATGAAGCTTCTTCATAATGAAGATGGAGGTGGAGCAAGGCGTTATTAACGCTGCCAGAGTTAACGACCACACTCCCACGCTTCCACCAAAACGTATCAATTACGGCGGCGGCAGATGGCGGAGACACACCTCTGAGCCGCTGGAGGTTTCAGCTCACCTCCAGTGTCTAGACTTCATGCTCAGTTTGTTAATAAGATTTCTGATTGGAGCATCCAAAGGCCTTGTGTTTCAAATGTTGATGCAAATGCATCTGTTTCCATCTGTTTTCTGTTTTTGCTTAACGCGTTACTTTGTAGCATTACGTTGTCACGTTGAGTTGTCACGCTACTATGTTGACATAAAACCATGATGTTTTTGTTTTTTACCTTAACCAAGTCGATTTGTGTCTTAAACCAAACTAATTGTCTCACAACATAAGCACATCAATCGTTGAAAAGCATTCATTAAACCTTCAGTAGCTAGCGTAGCATAGAAGAGCTAACAGTGTAAACGTACTCTGCAAATGTTAGCTCCGCAGGCTTTTCGGTAGAAATGTGACGTTTTAGAAACGTATATTTCCTTCCAACCTCTCTGAGTAACGAGTATCACTATCACAACGTTTAACCTTGACGAACTCCAAATCCACTAAACCAGCCTGAACATGAAGACCATCTGAAACCATTGATGAGAGTCAATGGAGCAGAGACGGATAGTTGTCGGACCCTGGTCAGAGCTGGATGATGCTACGCTATGATTGGCCAGTCTGCATTAGAGGGGCGGGCGAAGGACCAACTGTTGTGACATGTCACGAAAAGACAAAAAAAAAAGTAATCTTCATGATGGTGCTAAAGATGACATCAGGGGATCGCCAGAGTCAGTAGGATTCATCCTGTGGGGAACGTGAATATTGGCATCATGGCAATCCTTCCAATAGCTGTTGAACCCAATGTGATGGACCGACCAGGCGTTGCCTGGATGAAGGGCCTTTTTAAACTTTAATGAAATCAGTTCACTTTTCTTTTGAGTAGAGTTCGGGGTAAATATATCTGAAATAGATACCAGCCTGCCATACTAATGCTGCACAGACGTGGGACAGATTAATGGAGGGAGCTTTGAACAATGGCTAAAAACGCTGACAGAGTTTCATTGGAATGCAGCACGATCCACTCGGGGCGACAGGCAAATGTTAAACCCTTAAATCAGGCCCTCAAACTTGATTTCCCCATGTGGGAGACCTTTACAGAAAACCAGCTGGGTCACAACTTTGTTATTGTCAAAGCATACACTATTTGGCTGAGCCAAAAAAAAATGGAATAAACTCCAACCCACCTGCGCTGTGGCTGGAATACAAACCAGTGTTTACCATCCTCCTAGGGAACGAGAATGGTCCATCATTGTGAACTTCATGTGGGAAATGCCTAAATAAGAGTGCGGATTATTGAACTGGAGCAGCTTTGGACAGTTGATTTCATTAGCCTCCAATGATGGTTGGGGCATTTAAGCGGCAGGGATGAGGTTTGGAGAGTAATGATCCAGATACCAAAGGGGATTGGGATCCGACTGGGAGTTTGGCTTTTTGCTTTTTAGTTTGTTTTTGCTCTATTTCTATCTCCTTCGATCACGTCCTGTTCCATGTTCCCGGTTTCTGTTTCTGTTTTGATTTTGTTGTTGTTCTGCTCAGTTTTTCTGTCAGAACTCGCTTCTTTCTTGACGAGTTGTTTTTACATTTGTTGGCTCCAAACCTTTCGTCTCTCTCACAAAAATACCAGAAAATATCCAACGTTGTTCTACTCGCAAACTAACTTGTTTTTTCTGAGTTCCTCATCAATGAATCTGTTGATTATCTTCAGGACTCATTCACTCATTCACTCATTAAAAATAGGGAAAAGTGCCCAATGTTACGTCATTAAAGTCTTCTTCTGCCCGATCAAAAGGCCAAAACACAAACATATTTGGTTCAAGATGATACAAGAACGTTTGCTACATAATTGACTGAAATGATTAAATAATGATCAATTGGTTATCAAAATTGCTGACAACTTTCTGTCCATTGACACATTATTTGACTTGACCTTTCAGCACTTCTTTACGCTACCATCAACCTTTGTCCCAAGTGTCAACAATCATAGTTTCATTTACATACCACTTTAAAACGTTGAAGCACAGCCACCAAGAACCCCAACCTGCAGAGAGAAAGAGAAAAGTATGGTCCCACATTCAGAAACTGATCTTCTGCCGAGAAACATTGTATTTACAACCTTTTGTTTCTTGTTGTTAGAAAATGAAACCCGGGAGACAGGAACGCAAATTGAGACGCTAGCGTTGATCTAGCCAATGGCTGAAAACTCATGACATTCAAATGCCGAGAGGCAAAGCATAGATGAATAACAGTGAGCAACTTCAGAAACAAAGTTTATCAGAACACTAAACCTTAAATCAAGTTTCAAGTCTTGACGGGTTGATTCAAGTAGAATATTATAGGAAACCATTGTTTGCATGGAGAGCAGGTGATCATTATGATTCACTACTGTGGAATAGATGCATTTTAGTATTTATACACTGATACGATCCTTTAATAAGGCAGGCTGGAGGGGCGTGGTGACGAGACTAAAAGCAATATGAAACAGCTCTATGTCTACTTCCTCACTTGATTCTGATTTTTAGGACAAACAAGAATATTTGGGAGGAACTCACCTTTCCCATCTGTCTGTTTACATTCCACGTCCTGATGACTGGTCTGTCTTCCTCTTCTGTCTGCAGGAAACGCCTTCGTGGTGAGCCTGGCACTTGCCGACCTGGTGGTCGCCATCTATCCCTACCCGCTGGTGCTGACCGCCATTTTCCACGACGGCTGGATCGCCGGCTACATCCACTGTCAGATCAGCGGCTTCCTCATGGGCCTCAGCGTCATTGGCTCCATCTTCAACATCACGGGCATCGCCATCAACCGCTACTGCTACATCTGCCACAGCCTCAAGTACGACAAGCTCTTCTCCAACAGCAACACCATGTGCTACGTGGTGCTCGTGTGGGCGCTCACCATCCTCGCCATCGTGCCCAACTGGTTCGTGGAGTCGCTGCAGTATGACCCGCGGGTGTACTCCTGCACCTTCGCCCAGTCGGTCAGCTCGCTGTACACCATCACGGTGGTGGTGGTGCACTTCATCCTGCCGATCAGCATCGTCAGCTACTGCTACCTGCGCATCTGGATCCTCGTCATCCAGGTGAGGAGGAGGGTCAAGCCGGACTCGCGGACGAAGATCAAGCCGCACGACCTCCGCAACTTTCTCACCATGTTTGTGGTGTTCGTGCTCTTCGCCGTCTGCTGGGCACCGCTGAACCTGATCGGTCTGGGGGTGGCGCTGGACTCCAGGCTGAGCCGGGCGATACCGGAGTGGCTGTTCACGGCCAGTTACTTCATGGCGTACTTCAACAGCTGCCTCAACGCCGTCGTCTACGGCGTCCTGAACCACAACTTCAGGAAGGAGTACAAGAGGATCGTCCTGATCATCTTCAAGTTTCACTGCTGAGACGATGCGCTGATGGGGTGGCGTCATTCTCTACTTTTCTGACAAGAAAATACTGTTAATATACCTGCAAACTTGTCGCTTTTCGGCAAAATTCGCCATTTTGAATCAAAATATATCATCCACGTGAATCGTGTAGATCCGTAGAGTTTTTTTTGGGGGGGGGGGTCATCTGGCCAGCCAGCGTTTCTCAGATTGGAGTGAGACGAGGAGAAAAGGTGATTTCGTGATCTTCACAATAAAGCATCTTTGAGTTTTGGCCAATCAGCGTTCAGATGTCTACACCGTCTTCATTTCCCTCCGTTAAAGTTCAAGTTCTGTTATGTTCCGTTACCGTTCAGACTTGCTGGGTTAAGTTAACGTCCACAGCATGCGGAACTTTGTCGACTGTTACGGGGGGGCTGTTAACGAACAGTTAACGTTCGTTAACAAAAAACATAACGTTATGAAACATGCAGCCCCCCCGTGTTCCGGTTCAGTTCACGCGGTCACTCGTTAACGTTAAACCGGAACACTGGCGCATCTGGTTGCAGGTTGTTTTTTTTTTACTCAAAAGTAGAATGAGGATGATTTCGTGGTCAGAATAACTTGAAACATGAGGTCCAGATACTGATGAGATGATGAGGTCAAAGAGCTTCAGGGAGAGGAGGCTGGTTGTGTAGCGCAGCTTGACACAGGGCTGAGATGTGAGTGGAGCTGGGCCTGGATAAAGGTGGAGCTGGGCCTGGATAAAGGTGGAGCTGGGCCTGGATAAAGGTGGAGATGGGCCTGGATAAAGGTGGAGGTCTAAACAGACCTGAGTACAGCTTCCTGCTGTCACAGTATTTTAAATACATTGATAAGGCAGGGTATGCTAAATGCAGCCTCTGCTCCAAGGAGATGAACTACAGCAACAAGGGCTCACATGCCCTCTCATCACACTGTTCACTGTGATGACCACAGCCAGTGTACTAACAGTCCCAACAGTCCCACGTTGCTCCCAAGAACCCTGAAGTAATGAGAGGGTTAAGGAGCTTGTACCTTCATTTCAGCGGGTTGCTAATGCAGAGGTGTGTATAGATCACAGCTATTATTTTACTCTTGATAAGGTACCTTAGCCAGAGTAGATTATCATTTTCATTTACATAATTGAACTGGATTGAATGCATATTAATTGCAAATAGAAGATAGGCCACAATTCTAACAGCTGTACAGTAACAGTGGAAGTTAATATGAAGCCATACAGTAACAGGGTTCAATGAAAACTAATCACTTTATTTGTACAGGCGATGGTTCTCGCTACTCTCGCTATCTTTGTTTTTATATGACAAATAAATGAGACCTCAGTCTCAATGGATTTTGTCTAAATAACGGTTAATAATAATAATAATAATATTGATTGGGGAAAAAAATAAGCTAACTAGCCAGCTGTTCAACTAGAGCTGAAATACTGATTAATCACTGAATAATCAATTAGTTTGTTGCTTAAAGTAAATGTCTTATCACTTAATATTCTTCTCAGAGTACACCAGAATGCTACATTTAAAACCTCATGAGTTTGCAGGTATGTGTTAAAAAGAAGAACTTGACCTTGACAAAGAGAAGTACTGCATGAAGAAAAAGGAAAAACACTTTGTATGAGAGAGAGAAGAACTTTAATAGCTGGAGGAGAGGAGGAGGAGGAGGAGGAGGAGGGAGACAAAGTGAAACAAATGGAGCCATACAGAGTTGTCAGTGATGCCTGAGACTTGAACTTGAGAGACTTTCTAAATACAAGAGAGGGAGGCAGAGACTAGAGGGAGTCATTTAGTCATGTGTTTTATCACACTTTCCTTTGATAATGAAGTCATGAATTACTGTTCAAATGAAAAAAGTCCTTACTTACATTTTTAACAACTTCATACTTTAATTTGTTGCTGGGGTTCTTTGTGATCATCTTCTTCCCCCTCATTTATTTTGATGCATGAAATCTTCTTTGAACTATTTGAAGATGGACAAAACTCCAACATCGGGATGTTTAAAGGACGTCAACGCTGTTTCTGTTTCCACAGAAGGGAAATGTGACCGGTGCTGTTCTGAAGGCTGTTATTGAACAGAATAACAAATCGGTGCTTTTTAGGAATATAAAGTAGTGTGATATACCTTTGAATCAATGCATGATTGGAAAGGTCAACGTCAAACATCAAGATTTAACGTGAACTGTGATAGAAGCGGACAATCTTCTTGGCTTTAGTCCTTGTTTACACTAATAATCTTGATATTTTAACAAAACACTCTCACTGGGACAAAAGAAAACGATGAAAGGATGCCGGACAGAGATGAGAGTACTTCAGTTCAGTAGAAAAAATAGAAAAAAAACTTGTGAAAGGTATTTTGGTTTTGCAGTACCGGAGTTGCCGACTTGACTTTCAGTACCGACATCTGGGACCGAGACCTCAAGAGTTTTTTTCCGCTGTGGTGAAAGCCGTCGGTGGTGTTTCGTGCTCAAGTCTTTTATCCTCTGGGACACTTTCTCACCTCATTGTCCTCTTCTATCTGGGACAAGAACAGCACGCCCCCCCCCATCTCTGCTACATCCTGATCCAATATGAAGACTTCTTCTCACATCTGGAGGTGTCTGTGTGTGTTTTCGGACACTTAAAACCTGAATGGAAAGAAAAGACAAAAACACGGTGTCTCTGCCGTTCAGAAGCAACACTGTGTGGACTGTTTATTTCTAACTTAAACATGAAAGCTGTTCATTTCAGTTCCCTCTGTGCTCACACACTGAGCTCTATTACACATCAAACACCCTCCAGCAGCGAGTACATTTACTTTACACTTCATATTTGAATTTTAAACATAACAATGAGAATGAGATGTTAAAATGAGTAATGAAGTTCTGAACAGTATTCTGACCGCATCGCTGTGTTTCACACTCCTGGAAAGTGGAGGCTGAATGTTGCATAATGTATGAGTTAGCGAGGTGTTGCTGCTGCATTTTAATGAGCCCACTGTGTGTGTGTGTGTGTGTGTGTGTGTGTGTGTGTGTGTGTGTGTGGATCAGGCTGTTCTGGGAGCAGTCCTTCCCCAATATAAAAGGTCCACCAAGGACCTCAAACAGGGCCAGGTGTTGGAGGGAATGTGTGTGCATGTCTTTGTTCAAATTTTGTGCCAAAATGTTGCCGGTTCCAAACCCAGGAATAAACATGTTTTCCCAAACTGTCAAACTCTTCATTAAACTGATTAACATGGGAATTCAAACCCAATCGACAGGTTTGCCATTTCTTTAATTGAAAGCATTAGTTTGGCATTTTGGGAAATGCGTTTATTTTCATTGTCTTGGCGAAAGTTAGATAACGTCAGTACCACTGTCACGTCTGTCCATCAAAGCTGGGATCTGATTAGCTTAGCTTAGCATAAAGACTGGAAGCTAATAGAAACAGCTAGCCTGGCTCTGTCGAAAGCAAAACATTATATAAATACAAACTCATATTGTTGAGATTGTTGAGCTTTCCACCCTGCTACCAGTCTTTATGCTAAGCTAAGCTAATGGACTCATGGCTCCGTGCTGATCGTGCAGACATAATCGTCTTTCCGTGAGTTGGACTTTCATCGACCTCTAGAAAAGACAGCAAAAAATATATATTTAATATTTTCTTTGATATTTCAGCTAAATATACTTTTACACTTTTTGTATGTGATTATTCTCTTAAAAAATATCTATAATATAAGAATGCAATATTATTATTATTATTATTATTATATTATTAAAATGTTTATTCAATTGGAATTTGAGTTGGTTCAGTTATCACATGGTCACAGTATGGAGTTTCAGTTTTACCTGATAGAACTTTGTTTCTGCTATTTTTAAGTATAATAGTGAACCGAGTGAGCTCAAATTGTTGTAAACAATTGTTTTAATATATTTAAACAATTGTTTACAACTGCATAAATGACTATTATCTATATTATTAGACATATAATCATTGAAATATATTAAAACAAGGGTTATAGACGTCTCCAAACTTTGGCCCAGTTTTGATCGAAGCAGAAATCTGTTCACTTGCAAATTACCAAAAGCGTGTCTACTGAGTGATGAAGGCGAGTCATACGTGGAGGTGAAGCAGAAACACACATTTCCCTTGCCTTCATTTGAAAGTTAAAAAGCTAGATATTAAATTAAAACACGAGTTAAAAAGAGAATATTGATGTGAATTTACATCCACTGGACCTGATTTAATAAATCAAACCACGGCGTTCGTTAGAAGAACTTGTTGAGGACAGAAGCAGATAGAATCGGCCCACTGAGGGTCTAAAAGATGCCGGCCTTCTACATGTTGTGGTGTAAATCGAAAGTTGCCTTTTTTCCTTCTTTTAAGCGCTAAACACCAATGCAATGGACTGAGCTTGGTGTTGTGTTTGAAAAGAATATATATATATAATTTTAAAGAAAATATAAAAACAAAGTGTCTGTGCCTCTGGCTGAGGGTCCGCCTCTCGCATTGGAAGCCAACGGTCGATGAGAATGTACCCGGCTTCCTTTCACACGCTGCTTTTCACACATCGCCTTGAAGAATGTTTCCTCTGAATGTCTGTAACGCTGACGAGACAAAAAGCCCTGAAAAACATGTCTTAATAAAAAGAAGGTTCACTGTGAGCCGCCTGCCGCTTGATTGTTTTTAACTCCGTGTTTACTATAAAGGAAAGACACAACGTTCCTTCAGCTCTTTCATAGTATTGTTCATGTTGAAAACACACATTTTCTCTGTAATCCCTAAATGGTCCCGTCAGCTCACGTTGGATGTTTGACAGTTTAACATCAACAGTGAGTGGGAAGGATATTGTGAGAGTTGCTGGTGCATTCGGATGCTAAGGAGGGAAATGTAGATCGATAAACTCTTGTCTGTGCACCAAGTTCAGAGCTGGAGGCAGTTAGCTTCCTCTCAAACCGAGTTTCTGGAGTCCAACTTTTAAGAAAAATGACAAACCATCACGAACCAATTCACAGATTCATGGTTCTTCAGCGAATGTGCATATGTGAACATTCTTGTCCATTTTCTACGTCACCTTGTGACGATTATGGCCAAAAACACGTTTGTTTGATCGAAATGTTTCATTGTTTTAGGGACAAAATGTCACACAAGTCAAATAAGCAGAGCACAGCTTTCACTTCCTCATTCCTGCCAATGTTCAAATCTCTGCATCATAATAAGACGGGTCCTTATTCACAGCTTCTCATAGAAGCGAGTGTACCAAAATTAAATCGGCAGAGCTCTGCTTTTTCTTTAATGTTGTGCTACAGTTTGGCTTTGCATTATTAAGACTTCGGGTAAAATAAGGTTCTTCTTTCAGTGCATTTCATTTAACTCGTCTGCCCTCTTTTAAAAGGAGTAATATAGAGTGTATTAAGCTGCAACATTCAGTACAGTTTTCTCACAGGCGGCCACCGCTGGCTGCAGGTGCTAAACATCTGGATCGTCCCCTGGTGGCTGGCTGGCAGAGTTTTCTACAAGCTGAGCGTGCATTTTAAAGACGACAATATCGCAGTCGATCATGTTCATTTAATTGTGGGAAGCTAATATCATTAATATTAGATTCATTGTGCAGCCTTAGTCAGCCTGGAAGAGTAAACTTTGTTGTTCCCGAGGGGAAATTTATCTAAAATATATTTTAAAAACCCATCACAAAAAACAACATGAAAACATTTGACAGCTTTAAAAAAATGAATTGTAGCGCAACAACTGTACTTATTTTAACCCAAAAAAGATCTTTTACTGAAGTTAACCAAGTTGTTTCCTGAGAATACGGAAGTTTATTTTAAAGACAAGAACAAGCAGAGAATGATGAGTAAAACTGACACCAGAGACTGTTGACCTCTGACCTGTATTTGATGAGCACGTATTGGTCTCAGAAACAAAGTGAATAAGCATATCGTTTAAAATGTGTACTTTTGTTTACATTTCATGACTGCTTTATGGAAAGAGTTCATTATTTACAAGATATTAAAGTTAATGTTTCGAGCAACATCTTTTAGACTTAAACGTGGTTTTATCCGTAAACACGTCCCTCTGTGTCTCCATCGTTTGAGTCCACCGAGAGGGGGAGGGAAGCAGGAGACCAGAGGAGGACAAGAAAGAAGAGGACAGTGAGATGAAGAGAAGACAAGGAGTGAAGGGAGGTGACGGAGATGGCAGCTGAGTTTCTTCCATCCTTCTTACCTCGGTCACATCGTCTTAACTGAATCATGTAAAGTTAAACACTTCACGGAAAGAAAAGCAGGTAATCAGTAGACAATACGTCTTTGATCCAAAGTCACATGACTTTCTCCTCAGAAACTAGCTCGAGGAAAGTCATTTGCGTAAAAGGTAAAGTGGTGAAATAGTGACTAGTTGGTGAGCTAACTGGTAATGCTAACGAGTGTAGTGTTTTTTTTGCCTATTTTCAACCTAAAGTAGCTAAAAGCCTCCACAAAAATGTAAGAACATTTCAGCGTGCATGCAGCTGAGACAGCAGGAAAAGTCGAATGATGAACAAATGGATCAAACGCTCCCCGTTCTCTTCTCTAGTCCAGGGCAAAGAAAGGAGGAGGGGGAGCTGAAATGGGAGGAGGAGGACAGCAGGCGTGATGAGGAGAGAGGAGAAGAAAGGCTGGACTCATGCAGGAAGGAGGAGGAGGAGGAGACAAGAGATACAGGGTGAAGATGAGGGAAGATGATATTATGAAAATTAAAAGAAGCAACATCCCCTCCATCAGGTCCACAACTCTAAATATACTTAACTTGTAGTTTTTTTTAGGTTTTTAGGTATTACATGTTGGTGTCAAGTGAAAGTAAAGCCTCATCCGTCTAAAACAAGACATCTGATTGTCCTTTTTTCCTTTCCTTTAGCATGAAAACTGATATTTGGTGATTCACAGAGAACTGAAGCAAATGAGAGAAAAACAATCAGACGTTCCTGTGCGGACGAAAGCATCCGTTAAACTTCAAAAGCCACCGAACACATTTTAATAAGAAGTGGCTTTGTTTTGGCCTCGAGAGAGAGAGAGAGAGAGAGAGAGAGAGAGAGAGAGAGAGAGAGA
>NW_022280152.1:587686-615906 GCF_004355925.1 Anarrhichthys ocellatus | reverse complement strand
GAGAGAGAGAGAGAGAGAGAGAGAGAGAGAGAGAGAGAGAGAAAGAGCCTGTATTCAGCAAAAAACAGCAGAAATTCAGAACATAAATGAAGTTAAGGTGTGCATTCAATTAATTAACAGTCTTTATTTGCTACCGGTTGAGACAAACGGCAGCATTTTGGCTATTTACACCCGGCCAAGTAGAATATGCTGCTTTATTTAGCTTTACAAGATAGTTAACGAGCTAGAAAGCCATTTCTGGCAGAACATTTAGTCCACTTCTTCTATTCAGTCTGTGGTTGTAAATGGATGAAAGAGCAGCAGATTAGATCTGAGATCAGAGGAGGAGAGGAGTCGATGTCAGGATGGACGGACGAGTTCTTCGGCACTGAATGAAATGTATTTATTCATCTTTATGTTAAATAGTACGAATCACCCAAAGCTGCACTTTGCAAAGAAGCTCAAACATGCATTAAAGAACGTGCTCCCTGCACGTTGCCTCTCAGGTGACACTCTGCTCACTATGTAAGCAGCTGTGAGCATGAATTTCAATGCAGTCAAAGCCAATCAAGAGCAGAGGAGCCGAGCGGTGACCTGCTGGAGGCAGAGAGCACCGTTCAGGTCCGGTAGGGTCAGATCATTAACGGAGACGTCAAAGGGCCTCACATGACAGCTGACCTCACCGCCGGCCTTCTACACGTGTAGAGAGGGCTGGTGGATCAGTGACCGATCCTCCTTATTTGAGGAGGAATTAAAGATGTCACTTAAAGCTTCTGAAGAGAGGGCAACTAAAAAAGGAAACCTTCAGGATATTGGACCTCGATCAAGAACATCGGTGCATTTCTCTTGAGGTCAAACCTAAACCAAAAGATGTGAGAAGAGGTCAGGATGTGAAGGCGCTCACCTGGTCGAGGAAGCTCAGCTCCACTTGCTGAAAGGTGAAATCCAAGAGAACCAACCTATACTGACTCCACCTCCAGCTCACCTGCAGCCCCTGGTGTGTGTGTGTGTGTGTGTGTGTGTGTGTGTCTGCGCGTGTGAGATTGCAGGAGTGGAGACAGGTGTGTGAGAGTCAGGCAACCAGCTGTCATTTATTTATTCCTCATTAACTTATTCAGTGAAAGTTTTAAATATTTTAAATTAATTAAAAACCATTTTAGAGTTGAGAGAGTTAAGTGGACTGTTTTCCTGCCTGATTAACCTGAATAAATAAAGATTATAATAGAAAACATCATGAAATAAACATGAATCAGACCTCAGTCACATGAAAACAACATCTCTTCCCGTCACTCTCCTCATCGCTCCGTTAGCTCCGATGATCCTCAAACGGTTTAATCGTCTTAAAGTGTTCCATGTGACCAGAGTAACCAGCTGCCCAAAGATTTATGTTGAGTGCTTGATGAGTCATCAAACATTTGAAACCATTTCACAGAGGAAGAAAATACTTTTTAATGTGGATTTGATGTGAAAACTATACATATATTTAGCATAAAACAAGAGATAAACGATTAAAACAGGGAAAAGGTTTTTAGCTGTGATTTTAACATCAAAATATGTTAATTATCAGAGAGTTATGTGTGTTTATATACGTATCTACATGTGTGTGCTGCATCCATCCAGCACTGAAATCATCAGCGTGTGATTTGTGGTTCTGCTCACAGGAAGCCATACCGGGCTTCTTCTAAAGGAGCGATCAGCCTCTTAAACAGAAAACATACACATCATTCTCCGCTCAGCTCGGCTCTTTCAGACTTTCCACTGATGTGAAATAAGAATCCTTTCAGCGGAGGGAAGCTCTCCTTCTGTCTCTGCTCTTAGTGGAAGCTGCTGCTGCTCTCCAGACTTCAACATGTTTCAGCTCAACAGTGTCAAGGTACCAGAAGGAGCAACGCCCAGTTGTTCATACGGCGCTTCACTAAGAGCTGGAGGGGAAACGTGATCGTGTTCACGCAGGTCTGTGTGGAGGTCTGAGATTTTATATAAATATACATATATTTCTATATAAATGATAATAAAAAAAAGAGAAAACCCAGATTGAAGTTGGTTGAAAAGGTTTCATGAAATAGTTTTTGACTACATTTGAATGTTTCACCTACAGCTGAAGGTCAATTATAGGACGTATCTCCCAGCAGGAGAGGACTTTACCTTCTAATACTAAAGCTGCCACTGCCGGCTTCACCATATTACGACCATTACCATAGTATATAGTATATATCTAAGCTTTGCAGCTGGATACATGATGAAAATGTGACTGTCATGGCACATAAACAGACAAACTGGGTCTGTGTTTTCTTTTTTCCGGCCTAAAACTGAAGGTGAGCTGGGAACTACTCGTCATCTGTGAAGAAGAAGAAACGTGAAGTCGTGACAGTAAATAAACCTCAGATGGTATCTATTCACCCTGTGGGACATTTTCACCAAAGTAAATGTTAAATGCAGGCGTGCATATAATCTAATATAATCTAATATAATCTAAAATGCATAGTAGCTGTACGTCAGAGAGTCCTCTGCTTCCCACTTGGGTTTATGAAACTCCATCTGAGCGTGTGAGCTTTAAGGAGGAAAATTAACCCCAACGGACCTTCTTCTTCTCTCCTTCCCAAAGCAACCAGCCTCCCTCTGCTTTGTATCAATTAGGCAGCAGACAGGATTACTCACACTTCTTGTGCCAACCGAGCAGATGTGAAAGCAGCTCAGCCTCAGAGCTCCAAGGTCTCTTATTTGGCTTGAATCTAAATTCTGCAGACTTAAAGGCTCACAAACCGACATCACATAGTTTCCCCCTGCTATGGTTAGCTTATGTTATTGTTGACGGCAATACACATACACATGAATGTCTTAATATTTACACAAATAATGGAAAAATCTCAACCAGAAAAGTCAGAATGGTGGTGAAATAAATAACAAGTCTGTTAAAGCGTAAGAATAATTGGAAAAACTGAAGTCGGCAACAAGTTGTAGAAACCATTTAACTCACGACGGCCTTCCTCCAGTCTATTAACCCCGGAGATATTCGGCCACAGCCACAAGAGCGTCTTCATGCATTTATCCGTCTGCATTAGGACGGGTAACAAATAACTTATTTTACTTTTTTTTTTTTTTTTTTAAATCAATCAGACGTTTAATTTAGTTTCTCTGCCCTGTCTGTCCTCTTTCCGTGTGAAGCTATGAGGAGATTCAAGAAGTCACTGAAGAAAGGAGCAAGTGATTTCTTTCTTACAGTCGTCAAACATAACACCTCAAAATGTTTCTTTAAAGGTGCTAAAGCTGTTTGTATTTGTAGTTGACGTGAGAATGTTGTCATGTGACGCAACTTCCATATCAATATAAGTTATGAAACTTATATTTTAACCCAAATTATGATCATTTATTTAACTCTAAATCGTCTTGTTGACCTGTCAATCACCGTGTAGCCCCGCCCTAAAGCATCCCCTGCTTTATGGTCTGTTTGACTCTAAATGGACCATAATGTACTAAATGAACATCATGCTGTATTGAAGAAGACTTGAAACTGGAGATTGAGACCATAAACTCATGTTTACAATGTTTACTGAGGTAATAAATCAAGAGAGAAGTAGAGTCATTTTCTCATAGACTTCTATACAACCAGAGGAGTCGCCCCCTGGTGGACACTAGAGAGAATGCAGCTTAAAGACACTTCTGCATCATCATATGATAGTCATAATCATAATCTGACATAAAAACACTGCTGTTGTCCACACGGGGCACCAAAATCAACACACGACAGTAGCTTTAAGAAAACAAAAAGTTTTTAGCAGCAACCAAAGAAAAAAAGACAGGAAAGCACACTAGGATATTTTTGAATGTTATTTATTCATGAAGGAATTAAAAGAGATAACCCTTAAAATGTCAATTTAGCACTCTTTCATTTCTTAATTGATCAAATCTCAAACATCTGTAGAGTGCAGCTTTTTAAACCGTTGGCCTCGGAGAACTCGAGTTCGGCATTTGCTCGAAAAAAAATGAATAATGAATTAATCAAGTTTTCCTCTGTAAATGAAGACGAGCAAAGTGAAATTAGTCTTCTTTGGGTAGCTGCACATCTTCATCATCATCCTCATAAAGTGTCCAGTGGAGAAAATCTCAAACTATTTTCTATATATACACACAGACACACATACATATATAAGGAAATAGGAGAAAAATGGGTAAATAAAATGAGATTTAACATCGCGTGTGTGTGGACATCTACAACAAATGGATATATTCACAAAAGCGATTTCCGCTGTGATTTAAATCAGCAGCGTCACACACGAGGCTCACAGCTGAGCTTAGAAACAAGCCGTCAGTATGCGGCCACACAAACACTGAAGACGCACAACAGTGCAGAAGCTTTACGACCAACCGATAGCACGGGTTGACTCGTGTCTGACGCAGGTTTGATTTATGAGTTAATACCTATGGCTTGTAATTAAAACGCATGATTTATATTAAATACATATTATATTACAAGCAGAGCCTCTCTGGAATTAAACCAACAGAACATGTTCAGGGTTTAGCCGTGTGTCTTAAGAATGCATAATGTTGAAAAAATAAAACTATAAAAAAAATAAAAGTACCCGAACCTGTAATGTTTGTTGTATACATCAAAACATAGAAAAAATGAGTTGGATCAAAAAAAGAAGTTTTACAGACAAGAAAAAAAAAAAAAAAAAGTGTTCCACAGAAGAGCTCCTACAGAAAAACAGTACAACTACGTTTCTGATATATTTATTAGTTTTGTTGAGAAAAGGTGATTTTTGTTCTGGGGTTGAGCATCAGTGAGATTTATTAATCTGGGTTTTTAATAAAATCCTGGTTTCGTGTTTGTGCAAAAATGGCAACCGAAATATGTCGACGGTAAAAAACAAAAAGGAAAATAAAAAGCTTTTAAAAATCTAATATACAGTAAAATATAAATATTAATCTCGTCATGAACAAGTTCGATGTCGTCTATTTTCCCTTTGAGTTTTTCTTGAGCCAGATGTTCCAGCGTTTTGTGATTTTTGGGGTTTTGTGAGGACGACGACGACAACAGAAACACTGCACTGATCCTCGCTTTGTGAAGTAATCGTGTTGCTTTTATGTACATCAAGAATCATTTTCTCCAGTATCTCATGAGTACAACATCCTACTTCTTCCTTTAATAAGTGTGATTTACTTCCACACTTTAGTTATATTGTAAACACTCTGCATGGACACGTGTCAGGATGACAGCCCTGGGAGGAAAGTGAGGAAAAAGAATCTGGTGATTCGTTTACCAAGTCTGATCTAAATCATTTTATCTCCTGTGTTTACTGCTAAAGAAGAGGTGACAACAAAATAAATCATATATCAATATAATGTTCGGTGATTGTTTTCTTTAAGTTTATTTATAACTGTTGTAATACTCATTTCGGCCACAAGAGGCTGAAGTTCACCACCAGCAGCGTGTTCTAGGACTGAGAGCATTCATGTTTTCTCTAACGGCAGATTAGGAAGGACAGACACAACACTAACGTTACGTACCTTGTGTTTAAAGTGCATGGAGAAATGAGAACAATAATAAGGAACACAGATTTAAAAACAGAAAATTAATCACCAGAACGTTTGGTTTTCCTCATTTGGCTCTCTGGGGCTTCCATACTTCCAATTCCTAATTGAAGCCGTGTCCAATAAAAAGAAAAAACATTTTGATACTCAACCCTTTCATTGTTCTACGTTTGGTTAAGTTACCGTTACTTGATTTAAAGTCTGTGTGTCGTCAAAGAAGTGCTGAATAAGGCATAAATCAAAGTGCGACAAAACTAATCCGATTTTCCTCTAAAGGAGGAGTGTGATGGTCTAAAAGCTCTAATTGAGAAGCAGTTTGGGAAACCAGTCCACTTAATATCAGCATGTGTGCCAATTTGCTCAAAACATCACTATATTTAGCTTTTAAATGAAAACTAAACTCTAAAACCGCTCCTAAAAATCTCTTGAAGCTACCTGAAGGAATGATCTGTCTCATGAGATTACGCTAAATATCCTGGACCTGATGGAGAGTGACGTAACCGGCAGTTGGCGTGTCATGATTAAGACGGGACACAGTAGTGAAGTAGTGAAACATGATGACACACCACGAGTCCTCACAGGTTTATACTGCTCAAACATTAAATAAAAATGGTTTCTAAATGGCCTGGGTGTGTTTATTCCACCACTAACAGTCACTTCCTGTCATCACTGGACCCTGAAGGAGGAGGTGAGCATCTCTACGTGTTTCAGAGCGTTGCGGGCGATGATCTGCTCGATGGCGATGTACGTCCCAGCGAGGAAGCCGATGAGCCCGATCAGGCTGATCATGACATTCTTGACGGCCACTGGCGGAGACAGCGTGCCCTCCGTGTGGAAAGTCAGAAGCTGAAGGATGGGCGGGAAGATCAGCGCCAGGAAGCTGCTGCTGACCGAGCCGACCAGCGAGATGACGAGGTCCAGCTCCGGGATCAGGACGGCGAGGGCGCCTGGAGGAGGACGAGCAGAGAGACGTTTGTGAAAGGACTGGCTGTATGAGTTTCTAAACTTAAAGTTGTATGAAGAACCTTCAATGATAAACGTGAATATTCAAACTTTCTTCCCAAGTGTTCACCATACACACCTCGATCAAATCAAAATGAAACATTCAAAACAAGCAACAATTCAATCAGATCAAACCATAAACAATATTTGCCTGTTTGCTGCAGCAGAATGCGAGATTAGCCGAGGACAGACACAGAGGTGCACACTCACTCACTCACACTGTCAGACACACACAACCGAAAACATGACCTCCCATCATCTCATATCCGTTAAAATAAACGTGTTTTATGTTATATATTATTTCTTGTCCTCACTACAGTTGTCCTATAAATTAACTCATTTGACTCTAATAATATAATATTTTGCATTAGTCCTCAATAACAACGAGCAACGAGCATCGAGCATCTTCTCTGATGTACAGAAGATTATGTGCAACAAAAAATAAAAAAAGAGAAGAGAAGGGAGAAGACGACAGATTGAGACGGAGAGGACAGAGGACGCTGTGAGACAACAAAGGTGTGATTGAGCAGATTGTTTTTTTTTTTTTCACGCATCAGTGGTCTCGGTCACCGGGGAGCTGAGTCATCTTCATCCATTGCTGCAGAGACGGGAACAAACGGTGACGGGGCTCGGATGAAAATGAAAATGACGCCCGCGCTGCAATGTCCCGACCGAGGTGTCGGTGACCTGGATGGACACACACCACACACTCCATCTCGTCTGTTAGCATCTCCTCCGGAGCGAGAGGTGAGGACACGTCGGGATGTTCTCGCTGATGAAAAGACTCATAATCAATCGCTCGCTGCTGCATGTTCACAGTCTGTCAAATTAGCCTCTGGGGGGCGACGGCAAGGTCGAGCTTTCATGTGACGAGTTTACACGGGGGGGAGAGAGAGAAAGAGAGAGCGAACCGGTCACTTCCCCATCTCCTGGTGATGGCTGCTCTTCAAACTGCATGTGAAACTTTTTGATGTGAAGCCAACAAACTCGGCCGGCTCTGATTTGGTCGTACAGAAACATAAGAGACGATACCAACTCTGGGGCTGAGACCCCTTCAGAGGACAACAAAGACGTCGGAGAAAGACGATGCAATGATGTTGCTACAGGCATGGTGACCTCGTCAACAATGCACCTTTAATTTCTGGCCATCGCATCTGCAGATTCTTTGTGAAGACGAGGGACCCAGCTAGGCCACAGCTTTATTACTACATCGTAGTAAAAGCAAAGAAGAACGATGAGTCTACAACTCCTACATATAAATATGTTCAAACAGCATCTTAATGGCTGTTTTTCAATGTGAATCTGCTCTTCATTTAGAAACAGTCACTCAAAACAACAGTAACAGATCTTAGGTGGTTGGGGTACTAGGACGGTGGCTGGATGTTAAACGGTGCAGAAAGGTGTTGAAATAACTACAAGAACTTGTTCCCCGGAGGTTGTCTGACTGTTTATCTGCAAACTCTGAGCCTTGAACTTCACACCCACCAGCATCAACAGAGAAACTGGGCAGGCCAGCTCAAATGAGCAGCCGCAAGACGAAAATAAAAAGGACAGACTCAGAGGGAAGGAGGGATGGTGGGGGTCCGGCTGAATTTATACGGTCAGCAGGCAGTTTCTTGATTGAGCCCACCGACTTTTAAATTCCACTGAGGGAGGAAAGATGGAGTCAATTACCTCCAGAGCCACGAGCGATAGTCAGCGGGAGGGGACGCTCCGTCTGGGGTTGGATCAAAGATTGGTAGAGAGGGTCTTAGCTCTCTTTTCTCCACAGTCGATCAGGACGAACTAGACGCCGTCCCACCATCTCATTTCTTCACCTCACGACCAGAAATCACCAAGCGGGAGCCGACTTTCATCTGGCACGACCGGGTCTGGCTGACCTGCAGCTCAGCGGACTGTAGCTCATTAAAAGATGGAGGTGAGGCTGCTTTCACTGGCAACCGACAGGAAGTGAACAGTCGAGGTCTGCGGATGCTAATGTTAATTATCCAGGAGTGGATCTACTCAGCATGGAGGCAGCAGCTACGTTACGCTCCGCTGACACTCCACAGATCATCAATAAAAATAAAAAGAAGTTTCAGACGACATGCCTCAACTGATACCAACACGATGAGAGTTGTTCTGAGGAGTCTATAAATCTATAAACCATCATGTTCCAAAGAAGACAAAAGTTAGAAAACTCTTAAACATGCTGTTATGCAATTTTCTATTTCAGCAGCAGCGTCCATCATTTAACTAACCAGCAGTGACCCCGAAAGGATCATTAAACTGGCATCAAACACACCTCGTCTGTCCGAATACGTAACCCCCGGCTCACCTCCCGCTCTCACACCGCTCCATCACCCCGACGAGTCAGCAACAAGAAGTCTTCTACAAACCAACAGACTCTCTGGATGAATCACGTCACACTGCTGCTCTACGCACCGGTGGACGTCAGAGAGGAATTTAACTATTAGAGCTGATTTAATGGTGACATCAGCGTGATTTACACAGCAGGTCCTACCTGTTCTAGTGCTAATAGACAACCTTAAGCTGATCATTTCAGTCTCAACATTCTCTCGTCATAGCTTGACAAACGTGAGAATTTGCTTATTTCCTCACTTAAACTTGTAAATCTTTGGGTTTTAACGAGACATCTGAAGACATCACTATAGGTTTATGAAGTTGCGATCGACAGGCTACCGTAATACGGCGTTGACACGTTGACAACTGTTTGACCGATTGGTGTGAACTGTGAAGTGAAGTGTAATTTTACGTACCTTCATTTTCAGATCCATCCTTTGTATTAACAGCGAGCCAGCATATCATCATGACTCCAGCACCAAATAGAAATCACGTTCACTTGATTAAATAAACATTTGTGGGCCTGAGGAGCAAATATCTAGCGGGAGCTCGTAGAAAAGTACAAACATGTCCTTCCTTTGAAATTACAAATTAGAGTAATTAGATAAAGTTAGAGGGGGGGGGGGGGATGTTCCTTCTAGATCCTCTACCAATGACTAGAACTTCTAAAGGAAACTAAATAGATTATTTCAGGCCTTGGGACACTTTGCAAGAGTCGTCCTTTGGTCAAGTGGAAACGGGATGTACACTCATCACAGGAACCAATTCAATTAATCGTATCTCATGGTTGTTTGAAATTACAACAAATACAAGGTAGCGGGAGCCGTCATTACATCCTTTCCCTACGAGCGGTCTGAGTTTGAATGAATTTAATCAGGAGGTGACAGTCTGCTGGAGGGAATGCAATCAATTCGGACTGTGATGATTATTTATTTAATTTTTATTTAACCTTTATTGAACCAGCAAAGCCTCAGTGAGGTTACAAAGAAGGGGCAGACACCACAAAGTGGTGGTTTGATGTTTGTTTGTGATAAACAAAAGTTCAGATCTGAAAGAAGCAGCAGTAAAAGTAACACTGACCTACTGAATCTCTGTGGCTCAGAGCTCCAACATGTTAACGTAGAGAAAACTATTTCTGCCTTTGCCATTATAGGTTTCACCTTCATCAGCCACTGAGGAACATCTTAGAGAAATGATCGACAGAAAACAACTCAAGGTGCTTTGAAATACTTCAGATTTCAAAGCAGAAGCACATTTTTTGCAGGCAATCATTTGTGTCTTTGAGGTCTCAAGTTTCAGGCTTTTATGCCCTTTAAGATCAAACATTTGTAAATAGCAAAACAAAATTAATAATACTCTTTTTGGTAATTTCTTTTGTGTGACAAAAATATACTTAAATTTGCCATAGTGTCAATTACGGTTTAATGATCTTCGAAACCATCTTTTCAGAGACACGTAAGGGTTTTTCAGTACAATTCAAAATCACAAAAACCTTGTTGTATAAATCATCTTCGTGCCTCGAGTGTGTTTAGAGATTTCCGGTTGCCTTTGCATTCAATATCAACAACTGATGGTTGTGCCAAGAAAGTGCAAACATCGTCAAAAAGGCCCTCAAAGCAGAAAGACCTAAACTGATTTTAACATTAAGCTTAAAGCACTTCTCGGAATACTACAATGAAAATAATGAGAAAAAGACCCCAGCACTGTGGGGTAAAGAAGCTCCCAGAGGACTCTTAACTTTATCTCCTCACCAAACAAGGCTGAGGATGAAACAGCAACAGGATCAGAGAGAGACTGCAGTCCTTTCCTGGCGTGACACCACACTGACCCGTGGATATTTAAAGAGGCCTCGGGGTGATGCTCCGGGCATTGGAGGGGGTCTCCGTGCAAGAGAAGCTTTAATGACAACAGAACTTTTTCGACCTGTACGTCCTGCGCTGGGAACATTACTTTTTGTCCTATTCTATGTCAAAAGACACACTTAGAACACAAGTTGTGGTTGTCAGAGATTAACGAGGATGAAGACAATTGTTTAAGAGTCACCGAGGGTGGTGATGTTTTCTCTAAATAGTTTGATCGGTGGTCTCTGTAAAAGGCCGATCAGATGACGAAAAACAGGTTAGAAGATTCTTCTATGTGGCTTAATGGCTTCACTAGAGTCCTGAGTTGTGTCTCTCAAACATAGACTGTATATAAGAAGTGGACGTAGTCATCGTGACATCCCCCCCATGGCTTTGAGGACTGCCGTTATGAAGCCTAGAGTTCGGCCATTTCGCCGTCGCCATCTTGGAATACGACCGATGAACGGAAGTGACCATATTTGGAATGGGAGAAAGTATCTGCAGCTTGGTTTCAAAGGAACCAGAGGAGTGGCGGCTGACATCCATAATTACATACGAGTGTAACGTAAGTTTATTGCAATAAATTTTAAACGGAAGGGAAAATATAATTTTGTAGTCCAACAGGGGGCTTCAACTGCTTCTCTCTCTCCATTCATATGATTTATTGTTTATATTTTTGCATTTCTCAAGTTACCTACAATACGTTCATCACATCTAATGTTTGATTCACTGCTGCTAACAGACACAAGGTAATTCAGATGAGCTGAACGGCGCAGAGAGCGGAGGCCAAACTACACAAGTCAATTAGCTCAAATAGAAGTAAAAGGTGAACATATGTTTTCTGAAAGGGTAAAAACATGGCGGCACTAGAGCAACATGCAGCATGCATTCCCAGTGGCACGTCACCTTTGTGCCACAGTGCTGCTGGAGGAAGAACAGAAATAAAAGAAGAAGAAGAAGAAGGAGACGAGGAGGAGGCTCACACAACGTCCTCTCTTGTTCCCATCAACGGCTCTAACAACACACACTGGCTGCTCAGCTCAAGCTTGTGAAAAAGTGACTCAGACAAAAGAAGCAAACACAGGCAGGAAAAATAAAAGCTTCATGGCTTCTCAGCAAGTATGGATGTATGCGTGAATACAAGTTGTGTATTTAAAGCTCCTTTAAAAAGGAGTTATTGTGGAAAGCAAGAATTGGAATCGAATCGCACACGTATCGGCTTTAACAACGCTGGCTCATCTGGATAAGGGAGTCACAGCTGGTGACCAAAACAGTGAACCATCTATTAGCTGAAGAGCCAGACATTTTCCTCACAAGCGTGTTGTGTTGGTCTGCACCCTAGTGGCCAAAATAACGGATTAATGCAGCTTTAAAAGACGGGACAGAGGCCAAGTGTTCGCTATCGATCACAACCGGATGACGTAGCTCAACAAGGCTTGTTCCTTTGAGGTGGTTTTGGAAGTCCTCCATCTTCTTCTGTTGGTTAACAATCACTTAATGCAGATTTACCAGTTTGACATTAAGAACGCCCACTTGAGATTTATTACCGGATGAAACGCCAATCCAAGTCCTCTGCCTTGGAGGCAATCCTTTTTCAAACCGCGTGACATAATGGTATCAAGGCTCATACAGCGGCAAGAAAACAGGCAAAGCCACACGGCATCCCTACAGCCATCACTCAGAGGCCTTTTGATCCAGAACAGCAGCAGCAGCAAGCTCCTTCAACCCTCAGCCTCTCGCTGCTAAATTAGAATAGAGAGAGAGAGCTCACTTCAAAAGAAATCTCACTGCAATGAAATGTCCTGAACTTAAAAGCAGAGCACAAGTCACAGCTCAGCAGAGAGAAAGAGCGAGGAGAGAAGGAGAGAGAAGGAGAGAGAAGGAGAGACCGAGAGAGAGAGTTTACTCAGGGCGTTCTTCTCTTTTAGCTCTTATCTGACTGCAAATCAAGAGAAACTTAATACATTTTTTCACCATCAGTCACTCAGAAGGCAGATTTACCACCGAGATGATTTGTTGGCTTAATCTCACATTAAGCTAAGACATTTGAAAATGTCAACGATGCATGGAGTAAACAAGCATGTCAATGAGACAAAATGATTCCTCATGCTGAAGATGTTGCCTCTCTTTAGAGGAGGTAACAACTTTTCAAGATGAGACATCCTTCAGGCTTCTAAACACTCACGTCGCTCACGTCATTAGTGTCTGAGTTGAAGTGTCTGTGATATGCTGTTAAGACATTAAAATATCTCTTTGCAACATTTAGAAGAAGCTTAAAGAGAATGATGCACCGGCTCTGTGTAACGTTCAGGGGTCACCTGTCAATCACCGTGTAGCCCCGTCCTAAAGCATCCCCTGCTTTATGGTCTGTGTGACTCTAAATGGACCATAATGTACTAAATGAACATCATGCTGTATTGAAGAAGACTTGAAACTAGAGATTGAGACCATAAACTCATGTTTACAATGTTTACTGAGGTAATAAATCAAGAGAGAAGTAGAGTAATTTTCTCATAGACTTCTATACAACCAGAGGAGTCGCCCCCTGGTGGACACTAGAGAGAATGCAGCTTTAACACATGAAGCATCGGCTTCACTCAGGAGAACTGGAGGTTGCCGCCTGGTTGCAACGCAGACCGACAGAAACAAAGTCACAATATTTAAATAAATACGGTAGCAGTATTGTAAAGAGGACAAAGCTTCTCCCTCCGGACGGTAAAGAACAAACATCTGCTGTTGATTCAAAGACGATCTACTCCACACACACAGAGACGATGCTCTGCTTCGGTCTCATCTTGTATTCGATTCAAAACCAAAAAAGCAATATCGAAGATGTTTATGTTTATTACTTGTTCCTGCACCATCTCCACACACACACACACACACACACACACACACACACACACACACACACACACACGCTCTCAATTAAACCACGAGCTGCTTTGCATATGACCTGCGGACATGATATGGCACATGCATGCATGCATTACCTTTTATCATCTCATAAACATGCATGTGCAGAAACCTGTACCGCGTAGAGTTTGCATAATGTTCTACAGGCTCCAATCACAGCTAATGAATGTAATTAAGATCCCGAAGCTAACAAGCGATGCCTGCTGTTCCATAACTCAATGAAGTCTGATGGGACTGCTTGACATGTTTTATTATATAACATGAAGCACTGGATTAACCCAACTGTACACACACAGACCTGCTATTAGAAAGCATCAGTGACGTCTCTCTAAATGAGTCCAATAAAAGGTATAAGATATGCATCTCTGCCTCTGCAGAGCATCTTATTCTCTGCTCCATTTCCTACTCCGCATACACACAATGCTGTTCAACGAAGCATACTTAATAATACAAAGGTCTTAAGTAGTCCCTGGTGCTGAGAAACCAGCATCCCTATCAGACTCGACTGTAGATCGTCACATTTATCTGCTTTATGATGAAACCTTCACATCTCTCATCGTTTAACGGAGGCTTTGCAGACACACAACACCTACAGAAGAAGTAGTGGTAATAATAGAGGTTACATACTGCACTATACCAACACGACTACTACTGACGCATATGCATTTAAAGAAAGAAGATACATGTGTGTATGTTGGAATTTACGCATGATTTCTATCTCCTACCGGACATCAAAATGGCAAAAGAATCCACAGTACCAGTGCGCTGCACTGTGGACGGACGCCTGCAGAGATTTAGTCTGGTTGTTAACTCACATGTGAAGATGACCAACACGGTGCGGAGCAGCAGGTTGACGGGCGTCTGCCACCTCTCAGACACGCGGGCCAACACCGGAGGAATGAGGATCTCTGCAGGAACGTAGAACTGAAGGGCAAAGGTGATGAAAATACCAAAACAGTAGAGCAGCTTCACCGCCTGGTACGTCCTGGAGAGAGAGGAAAGAAAGAGAGAGAGAGGAGACTTAACCGCTGTGCATTACTCAGTTCCTATAATATGTGAATAAACATGAAAAATGTCTCCGAAAAAACCCTCAAGTTCTGATCCCACGGCCAAAATCATGCATTCTATTACATCAGGCTTTTATTCTAGATGAATTTAATCTCCACCAGATTAAAACCATTGTCTCAGGTTTGACCTGTGGGGGTAAACTCATTTACTGGTTTGCACCAGAAGCATTGCTGCTGTATAACTGAGGAATACATTATTTGATGCAATGCATCATTATGCATGCTGTTGCCAATCATTGACATATCACACACTGTTTAAAAATAGGTTTTTAGTATACAGAAGATGATTAGACTTTTGTGTTTTCACTCTGTATATAATATGTAAACAAACTGACATTTAAATGGTTACAAAAGAGGACAACTTTTAAAAGAAGACATATCTATTAAACGTGGCTTTTATACCCAAGGTGAATTTTAGTTATCTTAACATTTTATTGTTTCTTCTTTTGTATATTAAAATATCATTTGATGGCAGTATGTTGATCCTCTAAGGACATCAGAGCACAAGAGTTAAACATGTGAAATGTTGCACCTAAAAACAACATTGAATCATATTTAAATGTGTTTGTTACACTGAAATGCTGCTGATCAAAAACCTTTCATGAAATATAAAACAAATCAACACAAATTTTCATGTCCAACATCGAAAAAACCCATTAGAGACATTCATCGGTCGTCCCTGTAAACAGTAAACAGTCAATTAAAATAAAGTGCTGGTAATTTCAACCTTATTGAAAAGCCAATCTACTCCACTGATCAGTGGCATCGGTCCAGTTACGGGAGGCATTTTAAAAAAAGACGTGCGTCTCCTGTCGTAATGAGGAGACGAGGAGAAGATGAGCGCCGTTAGTCATCATCTACGAGCCCGAAGACCCACACCACAGACAGACGTCAGCTCAGTGCGTTCTCTCTGAGGACGTGAGGATTATTCTCCTAACCTGCTCTATATGGAACGTCTGTAGGTTCATGATTAGCTCTGTGTGTGCACGGACGACTCCACCAACTAACGGGGTAATGATCCAAAGGGGTTGAATCGGCATCGTACAATTGCACTATGATTTAGTCTCACTATTGAAAAGAGCTGGTCTCCATGGACTGTGGTAGATCTGCTGAACACCTGGGACCTGTTTGCTGGAGGTGACGGGGTTCTTTTCCATTTACAAAAGGACCAAAGACAGTTTGCTGAGATGCAAAATGCAAATGAGGCATTATCTAACGGTAACTTTTGGTACATTTAGTGAAACAAACTCTCTTAAATGTATATCTATTTGTAATCCAGGGAGTGTTGATGTCTCACCAGCAGTTTGGCAGGTTGAGAGTGATGCTCCCTCCTATGTGCTCTCCAAAGCACATGTACCCGATGGTGCCCAGGCTGATGTAGAGGAAGGTGACGATGCCCATCCCCAGATACAGGACCGGGAGGAACCTCTGAGGCCTCTGCATCTTGTTCTCTAGAGGAAGAACCTGCAGAGCCACATGTAAACAAGCTTTAACCGTTTACATGTTAACGTGTTTGACCCGTGTGCTTTATCACTTAGTTAACATCAGTCCGTCACGTACCACTCCGATCCCTTCGAAGGCAAAGATGGCCGTCCCAAAGAAGAGAGGGTAGTCTACAGCTCTGCCCACTTTGGGCAGGTCGATGGGGTACTTGATGTTCTGCAGGGAGAGAAGAACATTAACTCTACATTCTGCAAAAACTGCATCATCACATTTGAGTCCAAGGGTTTGTTGAGTGCTCCGGCTGCTCTTCCACATCTGAACCCATCACATCTACAGTCAAGAGGTCCATTTGTAATCAGATCCGAGTATCAACACACCACTCGATTGTTGGTCAACGCATGCAAATGCCTGCTTGTAATAGAGCAATTAAATGTGATTACGGTCTTTGATAAGTTATAAAAAGAGAACTGGCATCACTGTGAAATGAAACAAGAGTGGGAGAATAAGAGCAAAATGAAAGCCGTTAAACGTCATCTGTAGCTGCCGACAGAGTTTGTCATTACAGGGAAACCTTCACTTCAGTTTGGAAGAAAGTTTTTTTTTAATTACTCTTAAAATGAAGGTCACCGTGATGAGGCTCAACACCCTAAACCACGACGTAGTCATTCAGAAATGTTTGGTGAAGGACAGGCTCGTATGGAACCGATCTAAATGCCGACGGAGTCATTTTTCTTTAGCGTTATATTGATTAATATTAATATAAAGTGTTACCCTCGTCTGCCGACACTTTAATATCTTTATACAACCCCAGCAACAAAAGCAACCAGATGTTCTGACGCTTACAGAGTTCATGGTCTCTTGCTCTGATGACTCATCAGCCACATAAACACCTTCAGGGCCACATATCTCTCTTAGTGCTCAATCTTTGAAAGATTTCTGATGCAAGAAATTGCTTTTTTTTTTTCAGGACAAGGCTGTTTCTCAGCGAAGACGACTGCTTTACATCTGTACAGGTGCAGAAGGTGCGTGATGAAATACTCTAAACAGGTCATCTGGAGACTCCGTCGCCACCGGTTGTCCTGTAATCCACAAGAACCCGATCAGCAGGGTGGAAACATTACAAACTCTCAGAGAGAGAAAAGCGGGATGCTGGTCGTACCGAACATCTCACATTGGATTACTGCTTCATCTGCATTACAGAAACATATCGCAATATTCACATATTTTAGTCCTGTACACAGTGAGTCTCTCACTTTAATAACTCATTGTTTGAAGAAACAGATCTAGAGAAATATTGTAATTAAGTCAGTCATGCTCACATCTTTGTCTTCCTCATCTTTTAGATTCATAGACATGTACATCTGTTTAAGTTTAAAAGTATTTCAGCTCAGGAATTCAGATTTGTTCCCAGTTTTTAACTATTTTAACACAGATCAGGAAAAGTATCAGAAGCAGAAAATAATCATCTCTTCTCTGTTAGTTATGGAGGAAAGTGAGAAATAATAATAATAATCTGCTGATTTATTTCTAAGTCTGATCTAAAGTGTTTTCTCTCCTGTGTTCAAGACTTTAGATCAGGTTTTAACAGAATCATCTTTAAAGTCCCGTAATCTTTCTCACCTGTAAAAAAGGAACAAAAGAAAAAGCTGCTCTGAAGTTATAAACATAATAAAAATCTGACTTCAGAAAATTAATCACCAGATGTTTGTTTTTCTCACTTGCCTCTCAGGGCTTCCGTAGTTTGTGGATATATGAAAAACAAAATAAATAAAAAGATGTACTTAACGTAAAACCTCAAGTAACACAGAGGCACACGCTGGAGCTAAAATATGCAAAACCTGGTTAAAAATATGAAACAGGTGAAATCTGTCAACTATAATCTGTCAATTATAGAGTCCTCAGACTGCTGGAGCGCATGTAGAGTGCACATGTTTGTTTACAGCTGTTTACTGTGTGCATGTAAACGTAGTCAGAGTGAGAACATGCCGAGCGGAGAAGCAGTGAATCCTGTCTGAGGTACTGAAGGTTAAAGCAGAGAGAGAGAGATAAACGTGGTGTTTCACCGTGAGCGAGTAGAAGTAGATGAGCACCAGGCTGGCCGTCATCATCAGGTTGGCAATCAGAGAGAAGGGGGCCAGGCACCGGAGGTCGGGGGTGAACACCAGCAGGACGATGAAGGGCAGGAAGCAGAGCATGTAGAGGCGGGAGTCGAAGCTCGGCACCAGGACCTGGGTCTGGTTGGTGTAGTTCATTTGGCAGTTGAAGGTGGTGGCGTTGGCGGCTTCGACCACCTGGTGAAGGAACGAATGGAGGAGGTGAGCATGGAGGAACGAGTCCGTTTATGAATGAGACAAGGACGTCTGCTGGAGACTGGTGCCTGAAGATATCTTCATGAGGGACACCTCACTTTGCTATGGAAGCCATGTCCACCCGTATGATGATGATAAATAGGATTATGGGAACTTTCTCAAGATTATAAGTCAGTATTCCAAAATACTGAAACACTGTCTTAGTATAATGACTTAATATCTCAAAATACTGAGAAACTTTCCCAAAATAATGACGTACTCATCTCTAAACAATGAGTTGGTGTCTTAAAATGAAGAGAAGCTTTCATAAGTCAGCATTTTCAGAAGGTTTCTAACTATTTTGAGGCACAAAGTCAATATTTTGAGATAAAAATTCATTATTTAAAAAAGGTTTCTCAGTATATTAACACAATATATCATCTTATTGTTTCTTTTACTGGCAGGAAATGGTTTTCCATACTGTGGCGAGTACAGGTAGGTAGGTAGGTAACTCCCAAAAGAAGTTTGATGGTTTCAATGAAGTTACTCTGTTACGTTCATGTAACAGAGGAAGAAATGAGACCAACACAGTAGACAGACATCACCACCTAGTGGTGAGAAACTGTACCGCACAAATAAAGTCTAACCAGGACCAGTCGCTCGACATCTTAACTTTATTATCTGAAGAGTTTTCTACTCACAGAAACACTACAGATTTTGCATAAATGCGTCTCATATTTAAGAAAGCAAAGATAAAGAGAGGTTTAAAATATCCATATCACATATATTCTCATGCAAGTTCCTGCAAATCCTCTAAAGCTGTTTGTGTTATCAGTGTTATCGACGATGTAGTTCTATTGTATTCTATTGAAGCTGCAGCATGTGACTCCTCTCCTGTGTGTTTGTATCTCGTGTGAGTCAACACTGGAACCTTCTCACTGTTCTGTGAGTACATGCACGAGCAGTACTCTTACATAACTGTGGGAACTGCCATGTAACCTAAGAATAACCTTCACGGGAGCACCTCAAACTGAGCCTATGACATAAATCCATAAGCAGAGAACACAGGAACGTTGTTCACACCGTTAGATCTGTGCTCAACCTCTTCATTATGTTTAGAGCGGTGTAGGTCAGAGGTCAGAAGACACAGTGGCCTGTGTTTTGCGTCATACAGCGCCACTTCTAAACAATCCAAATGATCTCTTTAAAATCGATTGAGTGTGTGTGTGTGTGTGTGTGTGTGTGTGTGTGTGTGTGTGTGTTCAGCACCTGCTTGATATTGTCACTGAGGAACACAAAGTAGACGCAGCAGAAGCCGAGCTGGGTGATGATTAGAAACAAGTTCACCGTGTGTCTGAGAGAGAAGAGGTGGGACGAAAGGGAAGAACGCTGACACGGTAAATATTGAGCCTGAACTAAATACTTCTACTGTCTTAATCGACCCAACAAGTAGTACCAAGTTACAGAAATGTGTACAGAAAATACATCTATTGTACTTCTATCTGTTCTGGAGAGGAATCCTTCAGTAGTTGCTCTCCTGAGGATCTAAGGACATCAGATGTACAGATTGTGAAGCCCTCTGAGGCAAATGTGTGATATTGGCTTTTACAAATGAAAGTTAAATTTAAAAAAAATAAGAAGTAGTCATGGTAGAGCCTCTGTAACAGTATTTATACTCTCATGAGACTGAGCTGATGCATTACGCCTTAAAAGCTAGATAATTGACTAAAACATGGACGTTACTGAATACAGTTTCATAAAATGAGTTTAAAAAACACACAACACGACATAAAAGAAACTCTGCTGTTGTTTCTAAAGGGAACTTTTAACGTTCGTCTTACTTTCCCCACTGAGAGTGTCTCCTGAGCCACGGCACGTTCTCCATCCCGTACTGCATCGCCTCGCCGTAACTCAGAGACAGACGGTCCAACCTGGACGGGGAAACCAAACTAAATAATCACATCTTTAAACTGACACTGTATTCGTGTGGTTGGATTACATGTTCCCTTTGGGGGACGAGACACAGACTGAACGAACCTCTGAACACAGATCTCATACGTTAATATTTAGATATCATGGAGCTCGTTCTCTCTCTGCACCAGTGAGCTTTACAGTCACCGTGTTCCTACAACGCATAATGGTGCTACATGCACGCATTGGAGCTTTGCAGGAACACAGTTTCAGACATTGACACACCAAGAGGCTGACGAGTAAAACCACTACAACCCTAAACCTGCAGATAAACACGACATTATGAAACCATATACTGCTAAATGAACAGAAGAAACAGTAACTGCTAATAAAGACTAGAGGTGGACTACATATTTAAAGGTTCAGTAAATGCATCCTGTTGCTCCTGCGTGTTTATGACGGAGCGAGAGGAAGTGTTGACGCTCACTGCAGTAAAGAGCAGCGTCTCGTCTCAGATGGATATCTTGACTTCTGTAGAAGCTTCGTGGTGGAAGCTCTTCATTCACACCCTCCATCTGCTTAATCCTCTTTGGCTCAGCTGGTGTGTACATCCTGTATGAACAGGGCAAAGGGCGGGAGACACGGCATAGACGGGCGGGTCGACTGTTAACGCACGCACATACACGGCTGGTGATCTGATAAAGTGTGTTGAGTCACCTCACACACCAGCAGCTGTCACTCAGATAATGGATCATATACTTTGAGGTTTATTGCCTAATTGGTTAATTTTTACATAATCTGATGGGTTTAAGAAAACATGTACTGGTGGAGCTGCTCTGGTGTGTGTGTGTGTGTGTGTGTATGTATAACCTGTATGCTGCTGTTTACACAGCAGGATAAGCGTGGAGAGAGAGAAACGCCAAAACAAAGTGTAATCTGTCACTGTTTGCACAGCCAAGCTAACAAGTGAAAACAAAACACAGAGCAGAAGCTGCACGGCGTGAAGATAATACGAGAGAAAGGAGTCACAGTGGCCCCGCTGTGAGGGGACGGAGGTAGAGACCAGAAGTTATCTTTGGAAACAAACAGCTGATCTACAGTGAGAGACAAGATGGTGTGAACCACCAGGGAGAGGGACTTTGATTAGGAGCCGCCTCTCTCTGTCCAGGAAGTAGTCGAGATCACCACCGGAGCAAGGGAAGGTGACGAGGAAAGGAGTGAACTCAATGCCTAATGCTGCATTCACATGCAAATCAGGCAGACGATATCATGGGAGTGAACACGAGCAGGACGGGCATCTTAATGACGGTTTTAACTCGTAAAGTTGTTTATTTCACTATAGAATATTAAGACAAAGCTGCATTTTACAGCTTCATCCATTACTGGAATAACTACACAAAATAACTATTTAATATATTTCATTCCAGCAACAAAGCACCATATTATCAGGAGGGTTTCGTTGTTTGTTTTTCCTGCGCTGTCCAGAAGCTGTTGTCTGTACACCGTCGACCATCGGCCTGATTCCATGTGAGCGAACATCCACATTTAGTTCCTCTCTACCTGCTGGAAGTCCGTAAACACGACAGAAATCCAGTGAAAATGAGGATTTCACGCGTTGAGACTCGCGAGGTGTCGTTACTCACTTTGCACTGAGGTGGTGGGAACATTTCACCAGCAGCGTCATACAGTGGACCGCTATGACTCCCATACACAGCAGGCTGATGGGGCCGAGCTGCAGAGAGACAGAGGAGCGAGATCAACACCGAAGATTAAAGTCACGACGTCATAATGAAACCAGGAGGACGATGAACAAAGTCCAGCATGATCACAGGTACACGTATATAGAACATACTCCATGTGGGGCATAAGGTGTGTGTGGGGCATAAGGTGTGTGTGATGCATCTGGAGGGAAGTAGGGAACAAGGAGAGAGCGAAAGAAGTGAAGTTTACATGCATCAGTCAAAGCTACTCTGAGTTCTAAAATATGAAGTTAAGATGCATGTTGTAGAATATATATTACTACTTCTGTTTCTAACCTGGCCACTACCTCTTCCGTATCTCTCTGTGTGTCACATGACGGTTCTGGTTTTGTCTGAGGAGATAGCGGCTCATAGAAGGGATAACCTATCTCTAACTGTGGCCGCAGTATTTCCCTCGCGGTGCAACATGCAAATGTTTTCCCGCCGCAACCCTGGCTCTTTAACGCTGCTGTGAACATCAGAAACCGTCTCCAGACCCGTCATGTGACCTGGTGTGATGATGTAATAACGCTGCGTACTCACCACCAGGCCTGCGTTCTTGACGGCCAGAGGAAGGCCCAGCAGCCCCGTACCGATGTTCCCCTTCAACAGGTGGATGAGAGTCTGACAGAAACTGGAGAACAGGTCGTATCTGCATTAGAGCCGGGCCAACAAGTCGTTACATATCAGACCTCATCATACTTACGAGGTGCCCTCCCGTCCTCCTATCCTCTCGTAGGAGCGATGGGGTCTGGAAGGTCCTGGAGGAGAAGGACAAAGAGCATCCATTTCCGATGGAATTGGGTCGGAAAACAAAGAACCTGCCGCGAAGGAGAGAATGCAAAAAGAGAGAAGAAGTGAGGCCCTTCAGTCGCGTGGCACCAACAGGATGTGGGACGAGTTTCTCTCACAACCAGCTTGATAAAAACACTCCACATGAGATAAACACATCCTCTCTGTTCCAGAGCGCTTTCACACCAAAGCGTAGGACTGAGACTTTAGAAGTTCATAAATCAATATTTCTTCTATTTTTATTGGCGTAAACTTCATCGACAAAAACTATATCTGTTCACAGACTTTTCCCCCCAAAACGTAAACAAGGTAATCGATAAAGAATGAACCGACAGCAAAATCTGTAACAGCATTAGAATCAATAGAATCTATTCCCATCACTAATGTGGGTGCACAGTTTAAGGTTACGGTCAACATACTAAATGCCCCTGATGTTCACTCAATGAGTGTAAGAGTGTTACTGCAGAGCAGCACTGAGAACAAATGTAAACATCAAAGATGGCGAATTATTGATTTCTGGAACAACTACTCCCAACGTGCACAGAGAAGGAAAACCAGACTGAAGAAGTCAAAAACTCCAGACGACACTTGAAGTGTTAAGAACAACATTTTTGAGATGAATATTTGACTAAAACACAACAATAAAAAGATGAACATGCGACTGAAACATTCTTCTGTCAATAGATCAGAACTACGGCTCAATCTGAATCTCCTCATGCTCTCCAGTAATGGGAAACTTAGGGATTTGTTAAATAATCTCTTTTAGTCTCACACTGATCTTATTCCTGCAGAACAAAGTCTGCTGTAAAGCAGCCGACTGTAATGAACACAGAGAACTCTTTGCTTTGGCAGAGTAAGAAGAGTCGCCGTGCTGCTACCTGCCTGTTAGTAGACAGACACACACACACACACACACACACACACACACACACACACACACACCCACCCCACCGGCTTCAGTGAGGTTTACTTTAGCATCTCGTGACTCTCACCGTCCTTCTACATGCCGAGAGGAACTGATGAAGCATGTTCTAGTGACGGGAGGTCTACTCGTAGTGTGAGAAGTGAAACTGAAGGCCGTCTTTAGAAGCCACAGCGCTCAAAGGAGCTCGTCTTTAATGCACTTCAGAGAAACTATTTACTCAAATCTGAGTGAATCACAACAGAAATTAGACACAAATCATTTCATTTATAGTCAGTCGCTCTAAGGAGAAGTGGACTGGGAGTAAATGTGTCACAGATAGTGCACCTTTATCACATCATGCTGAATATTCAACTTCCTGCTTCCTCCTAACCAACAACACACCAGCTGAGCCAAAAGAAAATGGAAGCAGCTTTGCCGAGTCAGCGTCTACCTGCCAGCTGGGATTACAAATAAGCCCACAGCATCCATGTAGCTCCTCTCTATATCACATGACACCTTAACATCAGAGTACAGCCCTGCTGATCCAAGGAGAGGCTCATAACGCTTGATATTAATCTACCTTCACCCCGGTTGTCCACGTTGCTGGAGGCCATCATGTCGGGTGGTTTGGTGGACGGCCGGGCGTCGTCTCTCCCAGCCTCACAGATCCTAATGCCGGGAGATCAGGGACTCCAGCATCGACACCTGCACGAGGCAGAACCAGAGAGACACAGCGCTCGTTAAATAACATGCTGCACTTTTACAAGTGAGGCTGTAAGCAATGATGGTTTCATGATTGATTCTGTTCTCCGTCAGCTTAACATCTCTCTGAGCGACGTGTTGGACAGTCTGTTAATCACAACACTTGACCTCGGAGCACTGAGCCACCGCGTTACATAAGAGCAGCGCAACGGAGCGACAGCTCAACCAGGTGAGAACATCGTCACGACCTGTGGACCGCTGAGAACATCGCCACGACCTGCGGTCCGCTGCTGCTAATCACACAAGGATTTGTACCGAGAAGGCGTCACTTCATTGTTCATTGCAGCGAGAACAGAAGAGTTCAGACTGTAGACATAATTTCTAGGCACCCAAATTTGCAATTGTCATACCTGCACGTCTAGTGAGACCGCTCGTCAGAGCATTTCTGTTTAATGTCAAATTAGTTCAGAACTTATGAAACTGGATCGTATTTTAAAGAGAACTTATAACACGGACACTTTAAAGGACGTTGTAGAATGTCTCCCTTAACGCGACACAGTGGAACTACACAGACAGTTTAAAAGACAAAGCCTCTCGTGTGTGAACATGAACTCCTGCAGCTCCTCTGTGGTTCAGTGAGTCTGTGACTTCCTCAGTAACCACAACGTTACTGAGAGCACTTCATGAGCTACACTGCAGGTTTCACAATGTGAGGACTAAACTGAAGCACCGCTGAGATGACAATATGACGGGGAGAGATTTATGGCATTAAGATGTTAAGATGTGGAGCATTTTTAAAGTTGCACAGGCTTTACAGCTCACTGCTACGTTAAATATTCTCACTAATCTTCATTCTTTGGAGACCTCAGATGAAAGTTTCTAAAGAGAGGAAATGAAAATGAAAGATTCACTTAATCTGGGAATCTTTTCGAAGCTTTTACGAGAAGGCCGGCTCGTGATCTACTGATGAAAATACAATTTCTAATAATTTTTGTATGTGATGAATGCTCATCAGGGCTGCGGATAAACAATTATTTTCATTATCGATTAATCTGGGAATCATTTATGCGATGATGTCAGAAACCGGTAGATTACAACCGATCAATACCTGAAAGAGTCGTAGATTCATTTGTTCTGTGGATTGACTCGTTGAGCAACTTCTGTCGATGCAGAGAACTCTGTGCTTGTAGCTTTCGGTCTAAAAGGACCTTAATGAGAGCATGCATGGTTCAGCTGGAATGACAGGTGTAAACAAACAAACACTTCATGTCCCCATCACTTTATAGTTAACAGGAGGCGGAGCCTCTACCTCCAAGGTGTGCAGCATACAGTGATTGGGACGTTTGTTTCTAAACCTGCCAGTCCAGCTCAACCATGTATACCCTGAAGGTCCTTTAGAGCCAAAATGTTCTCTGCATAGATTGAAGTGTGCAGATATCTATTCTACTAGTGTGAGCTTGTTTGATGCTTCCTGCACCTTATTTAATATAAGATTGTTTTATTAAAATGCCTCACTAATGTGCCCCAATGAACAAAGTTTAGATAGTTTGCTCTCTAGTGTTCTGTAATGAAAACAAGACATAAAGTCATTTCATAAAACATAATAAAAAGGTACAAACAGTGACGTTTACATTCAAAGGTCTTAACGTCAATAATAAATGTGTTTATTGTTTACTGATAATAAACTAACAGGGTGCGGTCAAACTAAAAAACCGTCTTCATATGTTCCTTAACGTCCATTCATCACACACACACACACACACGTAAATAATAATAGCAATGAAGGTGTGGGCTGACAATAGGAATTACGAGCGTTAAATTAGATACGTCAACAACAACACTACTCGTGAGCGTTATTAGCATGGAAACATAGCGGTGTGTTTAGCATCTTCACCATATCACAGCTAACCTAGGTTAGCCACCGTTAGCTCTTCGTTGTTCGTAAAGGTGCCATATTTGTAACCGTAAACAAGCCGAACCCATAAAGCTCGTAACGAACAACAACAACAACCTACCTCGTGCTAACGGTAAACCTCCTGCTAACGTCGCCGTTGGACCTCTTAATGTCCGCTGGTACTCATGGTGGTCGTGGTCGGGAACTAATTGAATGCTATAAACCGGACAGTCAGCTGGGCTCTTTCTGTCTGTCCGCCGAGAGCTTGGTCACGTGACCACGACCGAGAGGACATAGTAGCGTCACGTTTAACAACTTTAAAGCAGCGTCACTTTTTGGGTATCTTACAACTATATTTCTATAAAAAGCAGTATGTGTGTGTGTAAATTACTCTTAATATGTTCTGTTAGGACATTTTTATTTGCTAGTTCACCTAAGATGATCACTTCCTGTCAGCATTTATTTTGTAAGTGCCTTTTTAAAAACGTTTTGGATCTTTTATTTTGAAGTTCTTTTGGCGTAACCGGAAGCTGATGCAAACTCGTCAGAGAGCAGTAACTTGATTTAGCATAAAAAAGATAATTGACGGTGTGTATTAAAATAAGTGTTTGTAAGAAATCCGTTTGCATTGAGGGTTAAGCTCCTTGTTGGAAAGGGAACAATATATTGTGTGTTTGGTAAAGCTTACACATTTATTACAGGTCTAATTCTGGAGAAAAAACGGCGTCACTGCTGACAGGGCTTTTATCTTGAAAAACTGTAATGTAATGTATTTGGAAGCGCTTGATTTGTGCGCCAGGTGTTATGGTCCAACAAGGGACCGTGTTAACTGGCGACTTTCAGCCGAATGCGTCTGTTGTAGTTACGGCAGCTGTTGAAAGCAGGAAGACAACACGTAGCTGTCCTCGTGAGTGCCGCATTGTTTAGTTTTGCATTACAATGTCAAACCTTCTCATTTACAGTCTTTGGTCAAAACAGACCGGATTCCACGTTGGAGAGTCTTGAGGAAACGAGTCCACTGGAGTCTGAAACGTGGCTTGTTGTTTATGTTGAAACAGGAAGAGAGCTCGTTGCTCTTCCTTTGAAACAATAAAGTTGGTAAAAAAAAAAAAAAAAAAAAAAAAAAAAACGTCTTTGGAGCCTGTTTTGTGCAAACATGTGTCACGTAGAAGAACTCTGTAGCACAGTTAACAGAAGACAAATAAATCATATTTACAGGATTCAAACTCATATCATTGTGTGGATTGCGCGTTCACGACGGAGCACTCTGTACTTCAGAGCAGTTTAGAAGCTGTTTTCCGAAACAAATGGTACCTTTTTAAAATCTGACAGTTCAAAACGTCTTTGTCTCGCTGCAAAATGAATGAGGCAGATGTTTGTGATGTCGTCATGAGGTGAAAATACACAATATGGACATAAAGCATGAGAGCAAACAAGGAAAGCTAAAACATAAAATGAAGAATTTAACCAGCCAAGAACACAGAGATGTCAAACAGTTGAGTTCATTCGAGTTTAATAAGTAGAAGACAGTCACATTTAATTTGACTCATAGCATCACACTATGAAATACATGATGGGACTATTTGTGTCCAGCTTATTGACCAGGTTGAATAGTCGTCCTTAAAACTGTATATTGTGTGGAAAGCCGATGGCCTCTCTAAACCTCTCTTGGCTCGGTTTCTTCTCGAGTGTGCCCACCACGTATTACATGTGATGCTATGTGGCTCTGCAGTACACAGAGTGCCCCGTGGTAAACGTGCAGTGTGGTCACAAGTTGATCTGGTGGCCCTTTACTCTTAGGAGCGACTGATGACTGACTAAAAGGAAGGACTCAGTGAACACTTGACTTGATTTAAGAAAGCATAAC
>NW_022280152.1:568937-572686 GCF_004355925.1 Anarrhichthys ocellatus | reverse complement strand
AACACCAGAAGACTTTTAAAAGACTAAAGTCTGACACCCTCTCACATTGGGCCTCATATAACAACAGATTTACTCTTATTTAGGGCTCAAGGACCTTTTGAAATTCTACTGATTATTTTTGTTATTTGTGTGATGAATGAGGACCACTGTCTCATATTTGTTGTCTGCCGCTTCAGCTCAAACTCCCATGAGGGGGATGCTGGAATGAGGTAGAAAAATGAAATTTGGAACAATAACTGGAAATAATGTTCATGTGCTTCTCAAGAAATATGACTCAGATCGGCCACATGGTGGCGCTGTAATTAACGTCCCGAAATGTGATTTTTGAAAAGCCACGCCCCCTCATCAACTTACCTCTGTTTTGCTACCAAATGTTCTGAGGATCATTATTTAATTTTAATTTTATTATACTATATTTGACCCATCCCTGTATATAGGGAGCAGTGGGCTGCCAATGACAGGGGCCCAGGGAGCCTGGGGTTCAGTGTATTGCTCAGGTACACTTCGACAGGATCGAGGATCAAACCGTTGACCGTCCGGTTCCCAGACAACCCTCTTAACCCAGTGAGCCATGGTCGCCCCAATTATTGCTAAAACATTGTCAAGGCTTACCAAAATCTTGTGGATTTCGGAAACTAGTTATATTCTGAAGTGCACAGAGTGCTCTGTGGTAAACGCGCAGTGTGGTCACAAGTTGTTCTGGTGGCCCTTTGCTCTGAGGAGCGACTTCTGACTGTGTTGTACGTAGTTTAAGTTTAGTCTACAAGACAACACAGTACACTGATGGTGTTGCAGTGGGAGTGCTTCTGACTGCTGAGTTTTTTTCCACACAATGATATGAGTTTGAATCCTGTAAATATGATTTATTGATATTTATATGTATTTGTCTTCTTCTGTTAACTGTGCTACAGAGTTCTTCTACGTGACAGTGCACAAAACAGGCTCCAAAGACGTTTATGTGTTTTTTACCAACTTTATTATTTCAAAGGAAGAGCAACGAGCTCTCTTCCTGTTTCAACATAAACAACAAGCGACGTTTCAGACTCCAGTGGACTCGTTTTCTCAAAAGACTCTCCAACGTGGAATCCGGTCTGTTTTGACCAAAGACTGTAAATGAGAAGGTTTGACATTGTAATGCAAAACTAAACAATGCGGCACTCACGAGGACAGCTACGTGTTGTCTTCCTGCTTTCAACAGCTGCCGTAACTACAACAGACGCATTCGGCTGAAAGTCGCCAGTTAACACGGTAGCTTGTTGAACCGTAACACTGGACTACATTGAGGCGTTTAGAGTCAACGCAGTTTGTCTTTCCGTTTATTCTGTCTTCTACTACAACTTACTCGAGCAACTATGAGAACATAAACTAAATACAACTGAAGGGGTTTGAAATGTGCAGTAAATAGAAAAAGTCAAGTTACCCGGAAGATAGCTTGCTGTGCATCAAGTTAGCAAAAATAAAAGCAAGAGATGAGACTGGCTTACTTCCGTTACAAAACAAAACTTTATTTAATCTTTTTAGTCTATATTTACGTTATTAATTACGTAATTACGTTACATTATATATAAAAGTTTGATAGATTTATATACATAAATAAATGTATATAAATATATGTACACCCTTTCAAATTGTTCATTGCCCCCAAAAAACGTTGTAATATAAAAATATGTCCGGTCTCTTTTATTTATTTATTTTTCATACCGGATATCCGGTTGCTCCGTTGATCAACGTCAGAGTCACACCAGTTAGTGGACATTTGTGGAGTTTTTTTTGGAGCAACATTTGCTTGTCAGTCAGAGGCAAAAGTCCACAGCTGGGTCGCACCACAACACTACAAACATGACCGTGAGTTATTACCGTTACTTTAGCTTTAATTTACTTTTAGTGTGAAGTTAACTCACCACTTCCTGTCCGCGTTGCGTTATAGCCTTCAAGATAGCTTTAGTTAGCGTTAGCTTGTAAATTAACGTTCGATTATGTTCGTCACGTGATTGAGCAAACACGTGACTGGAGCAGCTCTTATGTATCGTCACATGCTTTACCTGAAATATGGGTGCGATGAATATAATGATGAATATGACAAAGTCATTACATAAACTATAACAGATTAAGATAACAGCACATGATGTATATATATATTTATTTATATTTATATCTATTTATGAATATATCTATATATATATATATATATATATATGTGTGTATTTATGTATATTTATTTGTATTCATATATTTATTTGTATTCATTTATTTTATATAACTATTTATTTAGAACGTCCATGTTCTTGAGTCAAAGGTGTCTCTGTCTCTAACAGAAGCATGAGTTTGAGGTGGCGATGACGTGTGAGGGATGCTCCGGAGCTGTGACCAGAATCCTCAACAAACTGGAAGGTGAGACTGACGGCTGTCCGACAAGAGGAATGATGGAGATCGTCAATATTTATATCAGTGTGCGTGTTGTGGCGTTTATATTGGCCGTGCATGCTATCCACTTATACTGTGGTGCGTGCTCCCCTCAGAGCCCAACTACATCAGCGTTTAACACCTAAAATACAATAGTACCTCCTTTGCGTCGTAAAAAATTGTCTCTTGAAGCCAAAAGCACTTTAAAGTTGTCATGCCAGTAAGTGTGAGGAGGCTCACCTTCTTACCCTGGCGAGAAGAAACACCTATAAACTGCACTTATTAAGTGACATTTATTGCTGTTCAAACACCTTATTTAAAGAAGTAAGTTCTGAATATTTACTGGAATACTCAGCGATACTCGTGCTTAAAAACCGGATGTACCAGTTAGTAGTTTCACTCTTGAAGCTGCCTCATCTTGGGCTTGTTTTTCTGAAATGCAGACAGATGCAAATGTAAAATAATATATTTTTACAGCCTTCCCACTAGCAAAACATCTACCACTAGTGTGCATCGTGTGCTCCCCTCCTGCCTCGCTGTGTAATGTTAAATGAATGAAGCTGAAGCTCTCTCCTCTCAGAGAATCCAGCAGAAGTGAGAGCACAGTTTGAAAGCGCTTAAAGGCCGCTTGCGTCACACCTCATGACTTCTCTGTCTCTGAATGTTGACTCGGCCAACAAGCTCACATTCTGGATATAATAATAATAATAATATAACTCATAACCCACATTAGAGTCAATGGGTCTTTTGGTGAGTATTATTCGGTATTCGGTAGTATTATTCGGTGTCAGCGCAGTGCACGGCGTCTCCCGCGCTGCTGCTTCCTGGAGTGAGACAAAGTGCCTCTCTGTTCTCTCAGATGTGAAGTTTGAGATCGACCTGCCGAAGAAGCTCGTCTGGATTGAGTCCGACAGAGACGTGGAGTTTCTCACGGACACGCTGAAGAAATGCGGGAAGGAGGTCAAGTACAACGGCACCAAGTGAAGGAGGATGTGCTTCACGGAGCAGGTGATTTATGATTATGATCTCCATAAACTGTATATCTGTAGGGTTTAAGTGTTTTACTTTTATTAGATGTGATGTCCTTCAGAAATAGTTTTGCGTGAATCTGATGGCAATAAATATGTAAACAAATTAGTTATTGATTTCTCTCAACAGCTGTAAATACAAATTGAGCGTATTAATCCTGCAAATCACAATCATTGTTTTACCATGATGTGATTTATTATGGATCTACAGATATAGTCAGCTGACTTGATCTCTGTTTGTGTTTTCTTTAGGAAATCATGGCTGCTGATCCAAAATGAAGATTTATGCTGCAACTGAAGTTCTTTACCTGTCAGGAC
>NW_022280152.1:566152-568837 GCF_004355925.1 Anarrhichthys ocellatus | reverse complement strand
CCCCCCCCCCCCCCCCCCCCCTTTAGATGCCAACACAAAGCATCCTCTTGGGACCAGATCTCCTCTGTGTTGTGATGTTAACATCTGTGAGAACGTGTCTTTATCTGCAGCACTATACTCTACCCTCTACTTCAGCTCGTCTCCCACGTGACACGCCTCTCTTCAACGCACAGAGCTGTGTTTTCAGAAAGGAATTGTTAGTGTTTTTATGTTTTGTTAGTTGTGTTTATTATTATTATATTAGCTGGATAGCAGACGGGGAACTCCAGCTGTGTAGAATACAAACATCAGGACGTACAACTGTCTCCTGTTTGTGTAAAAGCTGCAAAACGATCGCTAGCAAACGTCCTGAGACACAATTACAGTTTACATTCAGAGGTTTGTAAAACATTCTGCAAACTATTGTCTGCGTCTGCCTGCAGCTCGGCCTCTCGTGTCACTGGTTTACAGTGATGAGAGACGTCTGTAGATGTGCACCAAGGAGAGGACTCCTCCTGCTGGACTTAAAACTGCTTCCTGTTCGCTGCATCACACTAATCTGTTCAAACCACAGGTCATATAAATCATGCTGATTGATTACTAACTCATCTGTGTTTTTCTATGAACGTGAAGCCCTTGTGCTTATTAACTCTTTTCTGTTACTCTGTGAAGAAGATCCTCCCTACACTGGGCTTTACTGTCTTCATGTTGTGTTCATGGGAAATAAAATCACTTCTGCCTCTCTGCGTCTACTGTTTGATTCCCTATTCTATAGCTTTACTAGTCGTACATATTTTAATGTAGCATTTATTATGGCTAAAAAAAGAGCAAATTCCTGTTGAACTGAGTTAAGTTGGTGTTTGTCTGTGTGCATGTTTATCTGAATACCAAATGAGAGACTGAGCAGCTTTATGTTTCATCAGTAGACATGAATAAACGTCACAGGCAGCTCGGTATGCAAACATGTAATGTGTTGCATCAGATATGCACGTTTGCATATTCAAGTCATCTCTCTCTCTCTCTCTCTCTCGTCCCGACTGAAAGTGTATGAAAGCTGAATGCATGTTCTCTCTGCTCGCTCACTCTCACCTGCAGGAGTGAAGATGTTCAGGTTGCACAAAAACTTGATGGTTTGACCACCAGGAGGCGCTGTGAGATCAGCATGTGCTCACTTTGATGAGAGCTTTTTATTGTTTTGTTTCATGCAGCCTCTTTCAGCTTCCCTGAAGAGCTCAATGACTTGTTTACTTTCTCATACAGTTGGTAAGAATAATATATTTAGTGGAGCAGTTCATCATGCTGGTGATCCTCACAAGTCAAAAAAACATGGCTGCCTCTGCAGGATGGAGCGGGGGGAATCACTCCTGGAAGAGTTTAATGTTTTAAATCTTCTTGTCAGACACGTCATCGGCTGCCAGGATTCACTAATGAAATGCTAATAACTCAAGTTTCACAGAGGCTGGTGATGTGACCCATGTGACCTGGATTCCTCCTAAAATGAGTGTTTTCATATCTGTTGAAGTCACAAACTGTTATGAGGTCACAAACTTTAATTGGGGGGGAAGATTCTAGTAGCACAGGAAACAGAAAACATACATTACAAAGCACCCTGATATAAGGAAATATACATGAAATATATGTGAAGGTATTCATGTGACAACATCCAATGTTTGGTGATGTATTTCCAATCTCAAAGAAGGTTTGAATTGAGGTTTATGTTATATATAGAGAATGAGCTAAAATGTGCAAAACCACCTTTAATATTGAGTGGAACCATAAATAACCCAAACAGTTTGCAGATTAAAGCTGTATTTACCTTAATCTTTAGTCTCAATGATTTAATAAATGTATGTGATTTCCACTGCTTGCACCATTCAGTACAATAACTCAGAGAGCCAATGCAACACTGAACATTTGTATTTAAACTGCCTGTGATGTACTTTTATGTTTGAATCTGCTGTTTGTGCAGAAGCTTGTGAAAGTTTGAGGTTGATTTCAGGAGCTCTCTTGGTGCATGGCGGTGTTCGGACGTGAGTAATTGGCTTTTTTTTTATTGGAGCGAACCAGTGCTATGCTAACTCTCTGTTGCACTACTAACACACTTAATCCCTGCAACACTTTAAGCGCCCTGAACGCCTCAAGTTGAAGTAAATGGAGTTCAGTGCGGAAAAGCTCCAAAAGTCATCAGCGTTATTTATTTCATTGTGGTGACTGTCGCTGTGTTTCCTTTTCTATGTGTTATGTTATTGAGAAAACAGCCGGAGGGAGTTCAGTCCGGTCTTTGGGATTCCGGGTAAATTGTTTTCATTAATTCAAACATAGACTAATGAACTATTAGGTGGCGTACAGTTCTTGGTTTGTGTTAAGCTAACGTTAGCGCTCGTTCGGTGGTTGCTTTGTAATTATTTTACAGCTGGAGAAGCCTTCGTAGGCGCTGCAGAGGGCAAAGAGTCCCTCGCTGGCCCCCTCAGTCTGAACCAGCCACTGAGGGGAACAGAGGCTCATTGTGTACAACACAAACTCCACAGATAACAGGGTTGTCAGTACAGTCACTGGATTCCTCATATTACCCTCCCACACACACATAAACACTGTCTCTTCACATAATCCACAGAAAGCTGCTGCGACTGAGTCACTCACCATGTAACTGGGATATATATATATATATATATATATATATATATATATATATATATATATATATAT
>NW_022280152.1:556460-566142 GCF_004355925.1 Anarrhichthys ocellatus | reverse complement strand
TATATATATATATATATATATATATATATATATATATATATATATATCACACACTAGTTGTGTATGTTGGACTTTACTTTATGTACTTTTGAGTGAAGTGACTCAAAGCACAGCAAGATAAGTTATGAGCTTGTATCAAGTCTGTGCACAATGTATTTACATATCCTGAAGAAAAGTTAATAAAATGTTTAATTGTTTTATATTTGGCCTTCTTTTTGGCCAAAGGTGGTGTCTGCATACTGATGGGTACCTTATGGTCCCGGGCTGTTTATCACAGGTGGTAACCTCTGAGGCCTGACCACATCCCATTCCAACACCTTCGGGATGAACCGGAGCGCCGACTGTGAGGCGGGGACAGCAGATAGATGCCCATGAATCACGTGTTCAACTGTCATCTATAATGTTCAGATACGGAGATCATGATTGGATGATCAGCTCTACTTTTGACTTGTATCAGTCTACAGCTGTATTAGGCTGAGCATATTAGCATATTACATTTTAAAAACTCTCTCACACACACACACACACACACACTCTGTCCTCAGCTGACCAGTGACTGCTAATATATGAGTCTGTGGGGGTGGGGGTGTAGTCAGGGCTGTCAGATCCTGTCCTGTGTGCCAAAACAAACACACCCATCACCAGGAGGTTGCAGCCAGTCGGGGAAAATGTGCAGTTTGACTGACGAGAGCAAACAGTCAGCCGACCCTGCGGCTTCCCGTCTCTCTGGGAGTCTCTGCCGTATATATTACCTCTCTGTTCGGTGACTTCATCGCCCTGTTCTGGTGGAAATAAGTGTAACAACATCCATTTACTCTCACACGACTTCTACTTTAAATCTGATACTGTTCATGAATATCTATGTGCAACCCAACTGATCCATCCCGTCAAGCATTTATTTTTCTATTTGCACCTTATTGTTATCTTAGACTTTTTATATTCACTCTTCCCACTTTGTATTGCAACTGCTGCGCAGCAATTCCCCTCAGATATACAACGTTTTATTTCATCTTATCATATCTTAAATCTAAAGTATGTGTTTGAGAAAAACATTTTTTATTTAAGGAGATAATAAGTCAGTGACAGGTAACGCACAATCGCTCCATATCCTCATTCTCAGTCCGAATCATAATGCCATAAGATACTCTGTTACTGTTAGGACTGTACGAGTGTTCTTCCTCTCGGTAAAGACGCTCTGATCAGCAGCTCATTTCTATGCAACATTCATAAAGGGCTTTGTGTTGAACATTTGTGGTTGGATTGTGTGCATGTGAGCGGGATGAGAGGCTGAACCAGCTGAACACATTTACAGGTAGATTTGGGATTCATAAAAGGAAATAGCTCACTGGCAGGCGTACGTAAGGTTTTATAAATCAGAATATTTTTTGGCATATTCCTCCTTTGAACATACGCAAACATTCAGTGTGGATCCTATGCACTGTTTTTTAAACGAGACCCCTGCTCTCTACTGACTACACTCTTCTAGTTACTGAGAAATAAGTTCTTATTTCTGCTTTCTCCACCAAAACATTTAGCCTAATAAATAACTTCCAGTGTTCAAAAGAGATGATCATATTCTGGGTTATAAAATAATGATTTCACGATCAGAATATCAATAAGTACAGACTGAAATAATATAAATGCATTCTCCCAGTAGAAATGGACACAGTACACCTTATAAATACAGAACGCAGGTAGTTCTTCATGTTCATGTGTTTGTTAGATTGCTACCTGCATGTTGACGTGTCTGCACATAGTATGTGCAGGAGTGAATATACTGGAGTGTCTGTGAGTAAAATCGCTGCAGTGAACATGACGATTCTCAGTTTCATGTGATTAAACACTAATGAAAACATGCCAATAAATCACTGGGCCTTAAATAACTGCCTAAGAGTTTTGTCTGTTACCATATCGTTCCCGAGGTCAGCAAACTGCATGTCCTGATATGAACCATAAGTGTAAGTTGTCCCGTCGTAACAGGTGCAACAAAACCAACAAACAAGTGAGTGGAGGAGATGTCAATCAAACAACGAACCCACACAAGGCCCGACAAGGCAGATCAGGTTAAATCAGCACCACCAGGTGTAGCACGGCTGTGCAGGAACTCGAAGGCGCTGCTCCTCTTTGCCTCCAGCTCTGCAGAAACACGTCGAGACATGTTCAGCGAAAACCAACAGCACGATGCCATGCAGTTTTTTTTAGCAGCCCAGTTCAGCGGCCTTGTTTTGGCGAGTGCGAAGGCGATTCCAGTTTTGATTTCCATTCCAAAATTGAAAGAGTGCCCGGATCTGGATCAGATAGTTCACAATCAAGAGTTCAAGGACAGATCAGATTGGAAGGTGATATGGATCATCTGGAATTCCTGCTATCGATTACGATCTCGCCTGCAAAAGAGATGCATGTAATGTCCACAAAACACACGATAGGAAAGAGACACATCAAGCCTGAAAAAACCCAGATTAATGCAGACATAGCTGCCCCTCAGAACACATGCACCTGAACTAAAACACATGCACTGTGTATGGTTTTATCTGAAGTAAAGGTTGTTGTTGGCAGCCAAGAAGAAACAAGGCTGTAGCGGCCAAAGACACCACAAGGAAAGATTCATTATGATAATGAGTCGGCCTTTAATGTCAGGTTGCGCCCCGGGCCGATACTGCACAGTTATAATTGATGAACACTGCATCAGCACTCTCTGAGCCTCCTAAATGGTATAAGTGTGATTCCCTCACGCTGGAATTTATTTCTGTTCTCTGTTCACACTGGACTCCAATATTGTGACATTTTGGCGTCATGTTGGCATTTAGCTGTGTGCTTCTGCTGACGGAGATTAAAAGCTCAGATTGCTCTTCAGGGTTTTTTGCTGAACACGCAGAGAAGCGTGTATGAACCTGGAAGGAACACAAGAGAATGCAGGAAAACTCTTGAAAAGATCCCTCCCTCCAAAAACTCTCTGACTGTCTGAGGCCGTCATGTTTCACGAGATATCCGAGGCAATTTCAGACGTTGTTGCAACTTTAAACTGGTAAAAATAACAAAAGCAGTTTGACATTTTGAGAGATATACTTTCTTGGCGAGAATTAGATGAGAAGATTGATACCACTCTCATTGTTGTGTGCCAAACATGAAGGAAGAGCCAGAGAATGGTTAGCCTAGCTTAGCATAGAGACTGAAAGCAGGGGGAAACAGCTAGCCTGTCTGAAGGTAAGAGAATCTGCCCATCAGCAGCTCTAAAGCTCACTCATTAACACATTGAAGGAGCTGTATTTAACATTCTGAACACTAATATAGCAGCAAAAAACTATTAATTAAAAATATGTAATGTCCGCCGCTGTTCTGCACTGCTCTCATACGGCGGTTACAGTTGATAACAGCGTCCAAACTGACATCGTCGTCATGGAGGCCTATAGTACCCCCCCTCCAGTTCCCCCTCAGGTAAACACTGTTAGCACTTTTTCCGTAGTTTGCAGTGTTAGCGCTGTTAGCATCGTTGGCTATGAGCCGTTCGACATGTTGCGATCAAAATGCTCCGTATCTCGGATCCTGTGCCTTTAATTCGTACAAAAAGTGTGATTCTCCGTAACACCACAACTTGTCTTCTTTAAACGTCCATTTTTGTATTTTTCTGTATTCACGTTCACTCACTCTTTCATGGCCTTCCCTCTGGTGCCACATTTAGGGCAAACTTTGTACTTCTTGTCTCACTGGTGGTAAAACTGGTAACTTAGCAAAGTTTTTCATTCCTCCAGTTCCTCCCTCTTGTTTAAAGAACATGAAAAAGTACTAAACTCTTAACCCTGAATGCAATAAAAGCTTAAAATTACCAGAATAACAGAATAAATCTCTCACTTTTCCTATAATTGTGCAATTAATGCCATTTATTCGACCTAAACGTTGATCATTTCTGTAAGCGCAGACTGAAGAGCATTAAGGGCTTCACTTTGTTCAGTAGTTTTAATATGTTGTAATATAAAATGTAAGGGCGTGTATGTAATAAATGTGAAGCAACGCTGCTGCTGCCAACCCCTGAGCTCGTCTCAAAGTACTCTCTGTTCTGCAGGACGTGAACGTGTTCTCCGTGAAATGAGACGAAGCCGAAATAAAGGGTTTGTTTTATGTGCTGAGAGCTGAAAGCACTTTTTACTGCACCGCCTGCAGTCCCAGTGCTGCCTCCGTGTGTGTGTGTGTGTGTGTGTGTGTGTGTGTGTGTGCGTGTGTGTCAGAACACTGTGTTCGAGCTGCAGTTTACACGTCACCAAACTGTCTGCAGCTGCTGCTTTGACTCAGAGTTTCATCCTGTTTCTACCCAGAAAACGTGTTGAACTCCACACTGTCTGACAGGATCATTTATACTTTCCATCATTCTTCCAGCTCTTCATTGAACCTTTAAGATGTTTATACTGAGTGAAACGTACAAACTGAAGGCTCCATGTCTTTTTATGGCTGCACTTTTCCCTCAGACGTCTTTGTGCATCATTTTAAACACATTTTTAGAACCTAACCTATTCAGTATCAGACTCCACCATTAGGTCTCCTCTAGAGTTTGAAATAAAGTTACATAAAGAGTTTGTAATGTGTGGTTTAATAATGGACTGCTCATTATGATTTTAAACAAAAACCCAGAAGCTTTGCCTGGTCTGGTGTCACCAGTAGGTGTCTGATGCTTCTAATCTTAGCCAAGGTTACATCGATACTACTAACTATCAGACACGTCACTCATAAGGTCTTTAAGGTAAATGCCTCAACTGAACTTTAAGTAAAGGAAGGGAGACCACAGACTGTTTATAAGAAGTGGACGTAGTAACTGTGACGTCACCCATGGGTTTGTGGACTGATGTTTTGAAGCCTTGAGTTTGTCATTTGGGCCGTTGCTATCTTGACTTTTGGCAGCCGCCATCTTGGGTTTATGCAACCGAAAGTGATACGAGAGGACGGAGCTATGAACAACCAAACACCGAATACGACATTTTCAGACGACCAAAAATATTACAATTAACTTTCATGAAGTGAAAACACACAGTGAAAGGGTTAAAGTTCGAAAGACTAAAACACGGATAACTCCCACACCGTGGTAGAGACCTGTCAATCACTGTGTAGCCCCGCCCTAAAGCATCCCCTGCTTTATGGTCTGTGTGACTCTAAATGGACCATAATGTACTAAATGAACATCATGCCGTATTGAAGAAGACTTGAAACTAGAGATTGAGACCATAAACTCATGTTTACAATGTTTACTGAGGTAATAAATCAAGACAGAAGTAGAGTCATTTTCTCATAGACTTCTATACAACCAGAGGAGTCGCCCCCTGGTGGACATTAGAGAAAATGCAGCTTGAAGACACAGTGGCCACTGTTCATGTAAAAGTTATATATGCGTTTAGTGTCCACTTGCTATCTAAACCACATATGCTTACTGCATCTGTGGACGATACAGAACCGAACCACACGCAGCGATAACACGCTCTGTCCTCACCCGTACAGATTTTGTCTGACCTCATATTTATTTTCGGACGCCCACTGCGGACGACAGCGTGTCCTTTACAAATCCCTACAAACCTGGACCGAAGGCAGTGAGCTCATCTGCTGTGCTCTGTGTCGGTGTAATTACAGCCTGAAACCCTCCATCGTGGTTTCGTCTCTGTGTGGCGGCGCAGACATTCTGTTTTTCAGGAACGTCTAAATCACAGACTTCCCTCGAACGCACAAACAGTTCGCTCTGTCACGTTTTAGACATCCAGTGAAGATACGCATATTACAAGCAAACAATACTTCTTCAGTACTGTATTAATACATACTACACTGATTATCTGATTATTTTTTTAAGTAAATTAACAGGTATACTATACGTTTAAATTATTTATTTTAATTAAATGCAGGCAAATATAATTTCAGTTGCCTTTTAGTTGATGGTTTACTAACATTGTCGTGTGACGTCAGACGAGATGAGTTTATAACTCTGACTTTGATCGGCGCTCCATTTGACTTTTTCCAGAGTTTCTAGTTGTCTGGAATGCAGATTTTTTAAAAACACATCTGAGGATCATTTCAATTGAAGTTTCTGTGATTTATTGTCACGGAAATCCTCTAAATGTGTCTTTCTGTGTGGGTCTGTTGGCCGTCATTGTGCGGCTGGAAAAACATCCGATAATGGAGAAGAAACAACTCAACAAACTTCAACTTCAATTAAGAATTTCCCCTGAAATGTATTGTGACTTCTTTAACTGAAACAGTTGAGCTCTCACAGCCAGAAGTGGTCGGCCAGTCAACATGTTAACAGTTAAGCTCACTTCGGCTACTTCATGTTGGTCATGTGACCTTTAACTTGTCCCTCGAGACCTCGGCCATTAAAAAAACAACAACAAAAACAACATTTTAGCTTCTGTGGCAGCCAATAATAACTTTTATATGGCTCTTATGATTCCTCTCCATATTTATAGATTCATCCTTGAGGGCGCTGTGAAGTTTAGTATTTCTAATTTAACTCTATTCTGTCTGGTCGTCCAATGAGAGGCCGCTGCACAACAAACATGTCATTTACACCTCGAAGAATGTTCATACGAGCAAAATAAAATAAAAATAAATCCCCTTAAAATAAGACCCACAATTGCTTTTGGGTGCGTGTTTCTGCTGATGAGCGTCGAGGAGGAGGAGGAGGAGGAGGAAGAGGCCCAGTTTAACTGAAGGCAAAACATCTATCAAAGTGAAAAGGCTCCCAGTAGTAATCATTTTAAGAGCCGCTGGGACTTTATAGAGGAAATAGTGGTTAAAAAAGTGGCTTTGATGTTTGCTATGGGTTTAATTAATCTTACCTTGAGGGTTTACTGCGCTCTAAACATACAGGTGATCCTGCAGAGCAGAGAGGGAGGAACTAAATTAAAGTTAAATTAAAGTGAAAATGTCACAGAAAAAACTGTTTTTAAGATGATCTATCCAAACATTCATCCTGCTGTATCACGAATCTCCAGTGAATGAGATAAGAAGCACATTTAACTTGTAGTCTATCATCATCTGTGACACTGGGACACAAAGAGTCGACTCAACACGTTAACAGTGAATGAACTCTGGTCACTGTGCAGCTGTGACCAACTGATATCAAACTATACATTTCCAGCTGAATCGAGCTGCTTACTGCCTTATTTTCTACACGTCTGACAATTATCATGCAGTCTTGATAGTCGTTAGTCAGATTATTGTTGGGTGCATTCCCTTAAACGTTCCAGGAGGAACAAAGAGCACATGCAGACTTGAACATAAGAGACATGAAACTGTGATATTCTTTTGGTAGCTGTTGAGAGGAACCATAAGCAGGATAGAAAGCAGTTTATAAGCCCACAAAGGGAGCAGACAGGAAAGCTACAAGCATGTGGTTAATTAGGGGGAATAAGGGGCAGGTGTGCAGACAGGTACGGAGGAAGAGGAGGAGGAGGAAGAGGAGGAAGAGGAGGAGGAGCTGGGGACAACTGGACAGACTAGAGCACTATGGAAAATTTGCCTTTTTCACACAAGATATTTTGACATGTCTCAGCAGCAGAAGGTGGATGTATGTGATAAATGGCTGAATTCTATTCAGTTTCAGGGTCCTGGTGTTTTATTGGCTGACTGGGACACTTTAATGGAAACAGCATTCATTAATGTTATTAGTAACACGTGCATACTATGACAAGTTACAATCCTCTGTTGTGAAAAAGACTTTCCTGATCTAATTACAACCAAACATAGATTATAATAGTGTCCACACCAGTGAATAAGTCCATTTCTAAATGATTCTACTTCCCGATACTTGTCGGGATCACGAATCTCGTTAAAATAAGGATGTTTGTTGTGCACATCAGTTAAGTAGTCAACGTAAATAAGTGAAGGTTGACGTGTGGCTTCACACAGAACACAAACATTGGTCTCCTGGGTGAAAGTCCTGTGTTTGTTTGACCCGTCCAACCAGCCCGTCTTCCTCCCTGCATGGACTTTCTCGCTCTTTACACTACGTCACGTGACTTCCAAAGCACTGTGTCGTGATGATCCGTTGCCACGGCGTGAAATGACGCATGAAAAGCATGAAGCGTAGTGATGATGTGCGAAATTACTTTGGCATTTATGTCATTCATACGTCATTTGGTGAGACCAAACATGAAATACAGTAACACTTATAATATAAAGATGTAAAACCAACCCGAAATCGCCGAACTCGAGGCTTCAAAACATCAGTCCACAAACCAATGGATGACGTCACGACGACTACGTCCGCTTCCTAAATACAGACTATGGCTAAAACCACAGCTCACATAGAAATACAAAGTGTCATGGCACAGCCAAACAATGTGCTACATCATGCTGACCATCGTCATCACCACCCGCACAGAGTTGGAAGAAAGACTTATCATTTAAATGGCATTAAAAGGTATTCCCAAAAATCAGTTCTGTGCAGCCAGAGATAAAGTCTAAGAACCCAAACACATCAGGTCTTTCTTCTTCTTTCTATTCCTTTTTGAGTGCATGATGTGGCACAGAGAACATATTTTATATAACTTTAATTATGTTGCTTTAAGTCTCTGTGAGCACACACGTGAAATGACTTCATGATATTCTGGTCTGTCACATCTCAACGTGGTTAAAACCTGCAGATGGATGATTCAGCGGCAATTGAGAAAAACATAATTGTGGCTCCTCACCTCTGTGAGACATGTTGAGTCAAACACAGAGAGACAACTGCCACGTATACAGAGAGAGAGAGAGAGAGAGAGAGAGAGAGAGGGAGAGAGAGGGGGAGAGAAGGAGAGAAGGGGGAGAGGAGGGGAGAGGGAACAGTCTGGGTGTGAGAGGAGGGAGAGGGGGAAATAAAAGACTGGAGGAAAAAGAGGGTGAATGTGGGAGGAGGAAAAGAGAGTCTCACGGTATAACGACACCTCCTCCCCCTCTCCTCCTCCTCTTCCTCCTCCTCTCCTCATCGTCGGCTGGACTGTGGCTTCCAGGCAGAATGGAAAATGCCACGTTGCATTGCAGGTTTTTCTTTTTTTTTCCACCTCTCCCTCCCTCCCTCCCTCCCTCCCTCCCATCCAGCTGTTACTCACATCAGCCCATGTGGGAACAGACAGGAGCAATCCTTCAGCCCCCGTCTGCATAGAGGAGCGTGAGGGAGTGCGTTTGGAGCTCGGCTGCTTCTGTCTGTCGGTGTGACGGCAGGTGTTTGGATCATAAATCTGCAGTGATGAGGTGAATGTTCCAGAGGACTGAATGTTTTCACCGAAGCTTCAGAGCTTTGATGTGTTGATGAGTTACATGATAGAAATTCAAGACTTCATGCATCATGTCCAGGAAATATAAAACCACTGTTTTAAATTCCACTGACACGTTAAATACCTGCTGTCTTTAGAGAAACCTTCTGCTATGTTACATACAGCTTTACATAGCAGTGTATTCATGGTTTAAGTAAACTTAAAGTTACAGTGAGGAACCTTTAACTGGTTCTCAGTTAAACCCTGATCCTCTATATGACCTTCATCAGTAAAGAGACCATCAGAGAGAAGATGGTCTATTTCTATAGAGTTATTCTTAATGCTCGTCATCAGTGTGACCAGATCAGATTCAGCACAAAATCAGACAAAATAACGCAGGTTCACCAGAAACTCCTTTAGCTCAGACTCCAGCAGAGACCGGTCCACCGTGGACAGACCCAGATCCTCTAGCA
>NW_022280152.1:524109-556450 GCF_004355925.1 Anarrhichthys ocellatus | reverse complement strand
AGACCCAGATCCTCTAGCAGAGACCGGTCCACCGTGGACAGACCCAGATCCTCTAGCAGAGACCGGTCCACCATGGACAGACCCATATCCTCCAGCAGAGACCGGTCCACCATGGACAGACCCATATCATCAAGCAGAGACCGGTCCACCGTGGACAGACTCAGATCCTCTAGCAGAGACCGGTCCATCGTGGACAGACCCAGATCCGGCTTCACCTGCAGCCTTGGACCTGCAGTCGGAGCTCCGGAGGGAGGAGGAGAGCTCAGCTCCCGGCAGCAGCAGCGTCTCCTCCTCCTCCTCCTCCTCCTCCTCCTCCAGGAGCAGAGCTTCTCCTCTCTGGGAGCCAACACCGACACCACGCTGCTGGAGACGCAGGACGTATTGCTGGACCTGCTGGAGGGAGGGAGGGAAGCACGGGAGAACCAGAACCAGAACTGAGAGGGGCAGACTGTCAGACCCTGCTGCAGTAAAATGAGAGGTTTTCTAAAGGGACTATGGTGCTCAGAAACACTACCACTTTAGTCCACAGGGACCGCTAAAGTCACCACAAAATGAAAGTTCTTTAAATTTGAATTGTACAGCACCTGCTGTAAAGGGGTGTTGTTTCTTGTGATTCAACACTTTTTTTTCCAAACTGTTGTTTGTATCATGAACACACAGAACACAAATATTACACAGCGAATAACGCCATAATCTGTTTTCAGAATATTAATTATTCTAAGCTTTTGCACCGTAACTTAATGCTTCGCAGTCCAAAACCAAGATTGCAAACTTTATTAATCCTTTCAACCTTGACAAAAGCAGCACTCCTTCTGTTAAACGCTGTTGAGCTGTTTACCAGAGGGAACTCAGATTCACTCAGAACATTTTGCTAGAAGTAAACTCAACAAAACAGCTTACAGAAGGTTATACAACAGTTTACCTCAGACAGACTTCCAGACGCTGCTCTGGGTCAAAACGATCCTGGTAGTTAGTCGTCTGTCTGCACGTATCTATTCAAACCTTTTATTCAACAAGTGTAGCAACCATTGCAAATTATCCTCGCTGCCGATATGAAAATATTCACAGCAAAAAAAGCATAAAACAGAGTCTCCAGCCATGCTACCTGCTCTGTGAGGAAGCACTGAGGGGCTCTGAGCTAAATGCTAACGATGGCCTGCTAATGTTCTCACAATAACAATTAATGCTGATGTTTAGTAGGTACAGGGTTTACCATGTTTACCATGTTTCCAGATAAAGAAAAGGTGGCAGGTCTGGAGGGAAATGGGAGGAGGAGGAGGAGGAGGAAGGGGAGGGAGTGGCGGCGTTGAAGCCGAGGATGCTGGGAAATAGCAGGCCAGTTTGGCAATCTCAAAGAAAAGGTCTAATCCCCCGACAGGAAGTGAGGATTGTGCTGCTGTCTGAACTCAATGTGGAGAAGAAGAATCTGGAGTTTAACGTCAGCAGAGAGAAAGACTCCATCACAGACTCCTTTAATTAGACCGACGCGCTGCTCTCTCCTACAAGCAATGTTTGTATTTACACCCGTTTCATTTCCAATTTAGGAAGTTGTGACATCCAAAAAGAAATGTATGCAAAGTGTTTGACTTTACTGCTGGCTGTGATCCCGTCTCATGCCTCGAGTCAGTGTTGATTTATTCAGTATTTAACCAAGACCACAACCTTTCCCTGACATTAATAAAAGTGTTTGGCTGCAAAGGAAACCCGAAATACCTTACTCATGTTTTACTTGGCACAAGTATCGTAGGAATGAAACTTAGATATGTTTAATATTCTACAGATGGGCTTAATATTGCTGCAGCCCCGAAACAATACAGCGGTTAGAGAACCGAGCGGGTAGAAGTAGAGCAGTAATAGTTGCTGCTGTAAACTAAACTCTAAATATTTACTGGTGCTTCCGAGTGTCTCCTGAGGGCCCGCAGCGACCAGCATCTCTGAAACGGTTCGTTCTGCAGACAAACATGTCCACAGTTTAGATCAGTGCGACATCCAAAAGGGACTACAATCATTTCAAGCCCAAACAAGAAGCGTGTCGCGTTTAATGCATTCATTTAGATTCATAAAAAAACAAATCGCATGTTAACAAATGTAAATTAACGCACAAAATGTAATACGTTACAATTCATTGATCTCTAATTCCACCTTTAGGTATTTGTTTTCAATGCTTTAGTCATGTGTCACATCATGCTTTGAGTTAAAACATCTTCATTTGAGTGACATATCTGTGAATGTCTTTAAATCAGCATTTATATTTCTGCCCTTAAAGTCTCCATGTTCCCATGAATATTGTCTCTAGAACAAGACGACCGGCTAACAACATAATCTATCTCTGAGACATCGGCCTCCGGTCCCGGTGAGTCTTCACAGTCGTAGAAATGATTGGAAGATGAATGTAGTTTATTGGAGAAAGCATCGACGCATTCTGACTACTGCTGTTGTCTCCACTTTACTCATTGATATGAAAACATGAAGGACCTTCATTCAACAGACGGTGCAGTAGCATGCAAACATTAAGAGATCCTCAAGTTTAAAAACAGGTATGTAAAGCTGTCTGTGTCCTTGGTAACATAAATACGCTCTGGTTCTCTCCCACACATCCCTTTACGTTCCCTCACTAGAACCATCAGCTTAAATGGTTCAGAGAGTTGTAATAAAACAAAGATTTGGGTCGAGAAGTATCCAGTAATGTGGTCAATTATTTTTAAACTGAAAGTTATATAATTTCACTGCCTGTTATTACATCAAACTAAGTTAAACCCAATTTAAAATGGATGAGATAGAGATGAATTAATAGTTTATAGTTGATAGAGGTCACTTCTCAGGGGTCTGGTGTGAGAAAAAAAACATGTTTTCCTTCATATTATTCAAGTTTATTCAAATATGTTCAACTAATTAATTTGTCAAATTAAAAATCCCTTTAAGAAAGTTGTCAACGTATCTAAAAGAGAAAATGAACATCTGAAGATGTTTGACCTGAAAGATCTTTGCATTGGTTTTCATCTGTATTGTTAGCTACTCAGTTACACCACAATATGAGCTCTCCCCACATGGCAGAGAGGGAGAGAGGGTGCGATGGGAGGTTTGAGAGAAGGGAGGCGGGGTCTGTGTGTCCAAACTGGGATGTCCCACTGGAAACGTCTCCTGTGTGAACCGTTGAGGCTGTTAGATCGTCCTGGGGTCCCGTTCACAGCTGACTTGTCTCCTCTGTTGTCCCTGCTCTGCAAAGCTAAAAGGTAAGAGGTCTCACTCTGTCATGTGACTCAGATCTGGACTACTTCAGCAACCTCTAGAAGACTTTTTTCACTTAGAGAACTTAGTGGCAAACTCAGGTTTCAGTTGTTGTGTGATAATCCTGCTGCAAAATGTCACCTTGATGTTGGGGTTAGAAGTCTGCTGAAGTTTAACTTTTAAAATGAATTCACATTTCTTTGTCAGTTGAATAATCAGGTAAAATCTGCTTTTTATGCAAGTCTGACCAAAGTGAACCGAGATCTCTTCTTCTCAACATTCACCACAGACAGTTTGATGCTGCAAACTCAAAATCAAAATCCAGTGTTGGAAAAAACAACAACTCACACAACACATTCTCCAGCAGCTTTACACAATTTAAAGTTTAGAATGAGTGGACATCTGGTTTAACAAGCAGCTCCTGTGGCCTCAGACCCCAGTGAACAATCTCCTCTGTCATTACTGCCAAAACAGCTGCGAGGAAAATCGCTCCCTGCAGGTAAACAAGCTGTGGTTATGAGGAGACGTTGTGTGTGCAGGTAATTGTGTGCCACATCGGCAACAGGAGGGGAGGGGGGGGGTGAAGCTTGGGGGAGGAGGGCGATGCCGACACAAGCTGATATGCAGTTTAATTTGTGGACGCTCTTTTGTTTGGTCGCAGTATCTCCTGTCAAATAACGAATGCTTTGTAAAACTTAAAGTTAGGATGCAGAATCTGCTGCTCTCTCTTTGTTTGTGAAGAATTCCCAGTTTTGTCAAAGGATCCTGAAGGATTGATCGCTGTGAAAAAGTTGTTAAAATAGAGTAACTGAACAGAAGTGAAGAAAGAAGGGAAGGAGGAAGAGGAGGAGGAGGAAGAGGAGGAAGAGTGGGGGGTGGATGGGATTACAACAAAGCCCCCATGATCGAGCAATGGGAGCCTTTCTCCGACAAATCTCTCTCCTTTCCCTCCCTCCCTCCCTGCCTCTCTCTCTCTCTCTCTCTCTCTCTCTCTCTCTCTCTCTGAGATTACTCCCATGTAAAGGAATGTGGGTTGCCTTGACGATGGGTTACCAGCTGTTTAAAAAGGCTCCGTGAGTTTGTTCAGATGCCTTCAAGTGTCGGGGCGTCACCCAGAGGGAGAGCGGTCTGCAGAGAGAGGCTGAAATGTTTTGGTTTGAGGCCGTTCTTCATCCTGCAGCGAACGATGTGGGAACAGTTTCCTGTTGCATTAAGGAAGGTTTATTGTTCCCAGTTTGATGTGTTGACTGTGCGTAAAGCCTCCAACACCTCTGGGATGAACTGGAACGAGCCAGACCTGATCCCCCCAACGCGTTGAATGTTTTCTGTTACAAGTGGTGTGATTTGTCTTTAGATCCGTTTGAGTTGAGGTCCCAACATCCGGTGGAAAGTCTCCCTTCAGTAGAGTCAGTAGGAGTTGGGTGTGCCGGTTGTTGGAAAGAGACTTTTCAAACCTGCGCTCTAACCCTAACCCTCCAGATAAACAAAGGAAACGGGTCAGTGATGGATTAAAAGAGCAATTAAAAGACACGACAATACATTTAAAGTCGCCCTCCACTAAAACATTGCTCCTTCACATGGATGATTGAGCTTCACTGTGCAGAACTACTACTACTGAACATGTGTAAGAACAAGATGATTCGTGACTTCACAACTAGCTTGGAAGCCAATCACGGTCCTCAATACAAATAACACACGTGTGGACTTTTTAAAGTGTCTTAAGTGTCCAGCAGTTCAGCCGTATTGGCATATCTTCCCAATATATTTATTGTCGATGATACATGATGCTGCTATTCAAGTCCAGGACGCCGTGTTTATTTTAAGGTTCATGCAATTTTTTGCACGGCATCTTTGAAAACTAGAATCTCAAGTAAAGTCTTTGCAAGTTGTTTGAGTCCAATCTGAGGTGATGTCACGTGATGAAAACACGTTAGACTCTTCTCTCTGACTTATATCTCCGTCTTTTAATGAAGTTCTCCTTCACCGTGTTCGTCACACCTGTCTGAAGGACAAAGTGTCTCTGGCTGCTTAATTGTCAAGGTGGCCGGTCTGGAGGGAAATGGGAGGAGGAGGAGGAGGAGGAGGGGGGGGAGGAGGGGAAGGAGGGGAAGGGGTGCCGGCGTTTGAGCCGAGGATGCTGGGAAATAGCAGGCTAGTTTGGCAATCTCAGAGAAAAGCTCTAATCCCCCGACAGGAAGTGAGGATTGTGCTGCTGTCTGAACTCAATGTGGAGAAGAAGAATCTGGAGTTTAACGTCAGCAGAGAGAAAGAAAAAGATCGTGGATAGAAAAACTGGGAAACATGTTACAAGTTAAATAATAAAAAATAAAGCAGATAGTTAACAGAGCTGTGAGTCAACAGAAAAGGTGGAAAGAGTGACGGAGGTGAGGTTTAGAGAGAGAGAGAGAAAGAGAGAAACAATGTGGGTCAGTTCGGTTCAGACGGAAAGATCTCAGTGGCTTCAGGTTTGTCAGGAGTTGTTCAGAAAGTCTTTTGTTTGTCCGTCCAGCAGTTACATCACAACTCCACAGAGCTTCTTTTTATTATTGTAAAAGATGTCAGCTAACGGAAACTCATTCTTGATCTGGTTGAATCGCTGTTATTAGCAAATGTTAACACACTGAGTTGCTGCCCTCTGACCTCTCACAGTGTGCATACAACACAAAGACTGAGACAGATCGCTGGAGATGACAGAAGTCATTTCAACCTCAGATTTGCGCTGAGCGGATTTTGACTGATAACATCTACAAACAAGGATTTTAGCCGTTGAACCATTTTTATCTTTGCAGAGAGGCAGAGGCATAGAGATGTACATCAACACTTATGACAGTAATGTAAAAACACACAAGGAGAAGAGAGAGACAAGTGCGATCAAAGCCAAATGAAAGCATCATTTTCTACTTTTAAGTCTGTCATGTACGGTGACTGAGCAAGAATAGTGTGAGGCTCTCCTCTCTCACCTCTCCTCTCTTCTCACCTCTCTCTCCCCTCTCCTCTCTCCTCTCTCCTCTCTCCTCTCTCCTCTCCCCTCTCTGCTCTCCTGGTCTGAGCTCTTTGTGCTCAGAGTCTCCTGAGTGATCTCTGAAACTGCTCTTTGTCCGGGCAACATAAAGGGGTCCCCCCCCCCCCCTCCCGAACTCTCCAGGGGGATTAAACATGTCAGGTGTCTTATTGCTACCTGAGGAAGTCCAGCTTGGATTGGAGGGCTTGTAGTCGCCTCAGGTCACTAAGATCGACCTGTGAACTGACCGAGCTTGAAGACTCCCCCTCTGAATAAAGTATAGAAGCTTCCAATCTGGTGCATACAGTCGTATGCTGAATACTTCACAAACACATGCATCTTCCCTCAAACCTTTATATTAAAAATACTTTCAGGCTTGCACAGGCGTGCTACTCATCCGTGCAAGTACAGACTGTTTAAGAAGAAGTGTATTAAAGAGTGCTGCTCTGTGACAAACAAACGTTTATGACAGCGTGAACATAATCAGCAGAAGTAAAAATCTAACGTTAGATAAAAGAACTCCACCACGGTCACATGACTTCATGTCTCCTCCACTAAGCTGAAGGAGGAGAGTGTTCTAGTGACGACGCTTAGTCCTCCATTTAGACTTTTTTAAGATTCACCAGAGGGGCGTTCACTGACATGTTTTTATATCGTAGAACTAAGCGTTAAAATCTCTCAGCCTGTCTTAAACACAGACTTTATTTCAGACATTTAACCAAAAGCAAAAGTGCAAAAAAAGCTGAATCATTTCTGTGTTTTCTGACTTATTTATGCAGCTCTCCATTTTAAGTTTTTGTAAAAATGCATGTTTGTAAACGGATGTTTTGATAGTTTTGCTGTTGCTAAAGCGATCCCCATTTACTTCAATTCATCAACACTATTTTTCAAATTAGTTTTGAGTCTCCGTTCACCGTGGAGGCTATTTATTTATTGGTTTATTCGGTCAGGGTCAGCACACATTAATACAACATTCCTGTAAATGCGCCAGAGTTAGCCAAGAGGCTATTTTTCCTCTGTAGTCCCAATGAGGGGAAAACTTAGTTCTCTTCCAGAATTCGAGGTAACACGGGGTGAGTAATTGATTTACTCAACATGTGAAGTATGTGAAGTATTCTTTAAGACGATAAGGTTCTCTGATAATGACTGCATGTCAGTAAGTCTTTATCTTCTTGCAATTTCATTCCTTGCTTCAGGTATGAAAAATGGAGGTTTTTCATCGGATTTTGGATGCACGCTTAAAGTTTTGCGTCGCTACATCAGATGGAAACAAACTGCTGCACCATCCATCTGCATTTAACAAACCTCATATCTGGAGGGCATTTCAATAACTTCAAGGATTCTCCTTAATAATAAAAACCTCTGTCTCCGGAGCTCAACACAGACAGAGGAAATCACTGTTTCGTCTCAGAGCCTTCGCTGGATATTTGCATGCCTGTGTTGTTTGTCTGCACTGTTTGCTGGCAGACACACAGCTACAGGTTGTTTTTCCAGACTTCCAAACCCGCCTGTTATGTCACCGAGGAGCAGAAGAAAGAATTCCTCTAAATCTGCCCCCCTCTTTAAAGAGCAGACAGGAAGAAAGAGAGGGATATTAGAGAGGGAGAGGGAGAGGGCGAGAGAGAGGGAGAGGCAGATAGCAGCTCCAGGCAGGTTGTTTTTCCTCCACAGCCAGTTTACACTCGCTTACCTAACTAACCTCCCAAATTAAATACACTGGAGGAGAAAAAAGGAGCTCCTTCATGAGCCTGCAGTTTCCCTTTTAGCCTCGGCCCCTGTTTGATTATGAGAGCAGCTTTCCAAATAAAATAACTTGTTCTGCTGTCGCGTCAGAGCGTCCGGCCTCCGGCCTCCACTTTCCCAACGACTCTCCGACCAAACAGAATATAAGTGAACATACGACGGGAAACAACACGACCCTCCAAATCAAATACTGACCCCGCACTTTGTGGAGATGACACACGTTTTAAAAACGTTTTCCCCTTTTTCATTAAGCTCTCGCTCCCAAACACGCTACTTACACGTGCGTCAGAAGTTCTTTTTTTTACCTCGCTTTATTTGTATTTCTCTCTCAGAGACCTGTCCTTGTGTGCAGGTTGTTTGGCGACGTCATCGTCTGCGTCCTCTGCCAGCGTTTCTGTAATTTTCCAAGTCCGAGCTTAATGACCTCTCATCTCTGGACCTTTCGTGAACAGTGGTCACCGTTGTGAAAGTCCTGAGTGAAGCACGGAGCGACTTGTACTTTTACAGTAATCATGTTGCATCTAAACAGCTGTGATGTGATTTATTGTCTAGATTGTGAACAGAACTTAGAAAAATACATAAATAAAATAAAACACTTCGAGAGAAAGGTGGAAATATGACTACAGAACCTCTACCCTTCAAAATAAAAGGCTCACAATGCTCTGCTCATAATTCATAAACATCACACTGATGCATTGACGTTCAGCTGTTCTAATTATCTGATTCCTCATACATTTGGATATTGGGTCTCTGTTGTGATCTTGACACAAAATGGCATTTTGTGAAGTATTTTGAAGGATGTTGTGATTACAACATAATCGCTTCGTAATCACAAGATTCAAACAAATAATCCGCATTAGCTCGTTTTTTCTGTCCTATCATCAAACCGATCTCGTTTCAGCATCGAGAAGATTCCTCCGAGCAGAGACAAGACTTAAAGGAAGTCTGTATTAAAAACAATAAAACTCGTATTAATGTTAAGACGCGTGCATGATTGATTTAAAATGAGAGACTTCCTCCAAAGCTGCCGTGTAAATCAGCGGTAGTTAGCATAAAGGCTCTGTGTAGCTTTGATGTGTTGTAGCAGGACGAGGCTCTACAGGCGTTCTGATGATCATCAGATGATAAAAGCAGACCAGAGTCTCCTGAAGATAACGTTCCCTTAAAACCAAACTGGGTTGTGATTTACGTCTTAATGGAAGCGTATTTTGTTGTGGATGATGTTTGTTTTTAACGTGTGACGAATGAGTTTCAAATAAGTCCACAGGAGGACGTTGGGATGGTGGTCCTGGATGTCCTGTGTGTAGCTTTTTCTGTTTTGCTTTGTTTTTATTTACAACGTTAACAGCTTCAAACTGTTTCGAACTTTAACGACCATCCCGGAGAAAACAAGTTTCCCGCAAAACGTAATTGCGCGTGCAGTTCAGTTGTGTGGGATCCGGATTTTGTTGGGGACCGTTTTGGATAAAACGAGTGCAAACCTGCTCTCAAGAAAGAATGCTACATGTTAAACGAAATGATTACACTTTGACTATTTTCAGGTTGACAAAAGAAGGAAAATGTGCCCGCAGGTTAACACTCAATAATTATTTTGTGTCTCTTCGGGATTCGTCAAACGTGTCAACACTCGAGGTCGACTGTATGCTGACTTTACCCAAGTCTCTGCACCTGTCCAAACATGCTGCCCTATTCAGACGCTTCGTGTCAAGAGGCCCCTCCGACGTTTTGAAGGACGCCTGGCAACCGGCCAAGCAAAGCATTCCCCCCCCCCCCCACCAAACTCAAAATGTCAGGTTGAGTTTCCCTCAAGGTGATGCTTCTAGAGCCGAGGAATTCATCTCTCCTTCCTCCGTGTCTCAGTTCATAGATGCTGCACATGTTGGGATAAAAACAAAGAGGAAAAGCTGAATGTTCAATGAGAAGATTGGAAGTTGTATTGATTTCTTGTTGGTCTTATCCGAGGCGAAGGAATTGAAACTATTCCCAGCTCTGTTTTGTAACTCTTATTATCCCGCTGATCTCCTGCAGCGTGCAGTCTACTCACTTCAGTGTTATTGCTCTGCGTGAGGACTTTCCTTCACAGCGGAGGAAGAACTCAACAGGAACAAGAGATCCTGTGTTTCTGATATCAAACACAAACAACATAAAGGAAACGGGGTGAATGAAATGACAGTTAGACCTTTGATCTCTGCAGTCGAGACACTTTAAATAAACCACACGTCCTTTGATGTCAGGAGGACAGAGATCGTTTCTGGATGTCTGGGTTAAAACAGCGGATTCAATGGAGGTGCAGAGGGAGATAAGTACTAGAGAAAGAGGGAGGAAGACCAAGCAATGTCATGCTCCGTTATGGAACAAAGAAGCCCTTGTTTAGTCCTTCAGACCAGACGTGATAGAGGAAGAGAAGCAGGGAAGAGGAAGGGTTTCCAGAGCTCAACACCAAACGCTCAGACAATCAGATATGAAGAGGAGAGCAAGAAAAGACAGATAGGGGACTCATCTCTTATACATATACATATATATATGTATATATATATATATATGTACCTATATATGAACGTAGTGTATTCCATGTGATAAGTAGAGCCTAGTGTGTAAACTTGACAAGGATGTAAAAAAAAAAAAAAGAAATGTTTGTTTTCATCCATTTGGCTAATAAGAGTGAAAATGAACGGTTCCTTTTCTCTTTAGTCTGGATCCGTTTCTGGATCCTCTAGCAAGCGGTCTTGGACCGATTGTTTTGGTCCGCACTAGAGTACGATTACATTGTTTACAACTTCCCAAAGTAACTGCACCAGAGTTTGATTAAACTAGACTAAATGTTGGACGCATTCTTACATAAATCCCCCCAAAATGGTGCTAAAGAAAGTTTGTATTTGTACATAAACAATATTGGTCATAAGACTTAAACAACTATGGTTACAGGCCAGTTTTCAAAAATGTGTGTTTATGTTCAAAATTGGCAAACATTTTTTTTAAATCTCAAATGATGACATTGTTATTGGTCTCACAGATACAAACACAGTGCTGCACGGGGCTCTAATCGATGGTAGTATAATAAAAACAGGCTTTGTGTCCTTAATGATTTGAAACATGTGTGCAACATATTCACACACAACTCAGTGCAATCAGCTACTGTGCTCTCGCTCTGATTTATGCTCCAGAATGAGAGAAGATCCCCGTCAGAGGACGAGAGCATGTTCTGAGAGAGACTTTTCAACAAACCCACACACGGCCAGAGGCTTTCAACACGAGCTGCCAGTGAACAAAGCGGACAGTGAGGCTTTTGTTTGGGGAACTGGAGAGCTTCCATTAGTCTGTCACAGAGAGTTGTGTTACAAGTTGTGTCCAGATGCTTCAGTTGTCTTCAGAGAGGCTGCAGGGCTTCATGAGCGTAGGGTTGGATGTTGGTTAGGATTCAGAATCAGATACTTTTTATTGATCCCGCTTCTAATCCTGATACTGATTATTCTCATTTTAGTACATAAAGAAACTTAAAAAGAGAGAAAGTAAAACAAATACAGCTGTGGCTTAGTAATAGTTTGTGTGAATGTGACGATAGGATTGAAATAATAAGAAACTGGGTTCACTTGTCCGTCTGTTTGTCTCCACAGACTTTGAAGATGAGGATGTGGATCGTCTTCCTCCTGTGCCTGGCTGGCCACGCCATGGCTGCTCCTGTAAGTGATGCTGTGTGTGTGTGTGTGTGTGTGTGGTCTGCTTTTGTCTTTATGAGCATGTTCCTCTCTTTGTTGGCTTTCCTAAATATCTCCTCCTTTCCTCTGTTGTTAACAGTTCACGTGTGAGTTTCCATGTGTGTTTTCCTATCTATGTGCACTTCCTGTGTGTGTGTGTGTGTGTGTGTGTGTGTGTGTGTGTGTGTGTGCATGTGTGTGTGTGTGTGTGCGTGTGTTCTTGTTGCAAGTCTGTGAACATTGCTCCTCTGAGTTTTCATATGCATGAAGATTCAAAGTGTGTTTTGAGGGTGAGGTCATTGTCTGCTTCTGACTTGCTTCACTTAAGTGTTTTTGTTTTAATCTATTAGTACTCACAAGTGTGTGTTCATGTGCAGAAGTAATAATGTTTAATGTGTGTGTGTGTGTGTGTGTGTGTGTGTGTGTGCGTGTGTGTGTGTGTGTGTGCGTGTTTGTGTGTTCCAGACTGAGGAGGTGCCCATCTTGGAAGAGCTGGTAACTGAGGAGCCAGTTGTTGAGGTCAGTCCAGATGTTCATCATGTTTTTTTATTTTCTCCTTAAAAGCTGAAACGGGTGAAACCATGAAACTTCCCCGGTTGATTTCTTTTAAGACAATTATTTTTTTGCAGAACCAGCTTCCATTTAAATATGCAGATAAGCCACGAGCTTCTCAAATATAAGAGCACACCTTTGTTACGTTCATAGAGAGGATAAGTCTCTCTAATTACTTATTTTCAGTCTAAAAGCCCGAAGACACCAATGACCGAGGTTTTTTTTATCCGTCAACCCCCCCCCCCCCCGATGTGTAAAGACCTCTAGACTCCAAGAGTTAACGACATATTATTTTTCAGAATAAAGTCCCATGTTGTTGCACCAGAAGTGGAGGCACTTCGCCTCTCTTTACTGTCGTTACACTGATCGTTTTTTGGGAAACTCGACCTAAATACTTTTGCTGTCGTCTGAGTTTGATTTGGCCTCAGTGATGCTCTTCCTGAGCCAGGCAGCTGCTCGGAGAGATGATCTGATCTGTGATGGAGCTCCGGTGGTTTCAACACTGCAGCCAAAGAAGCTCAGTGGTATTTGTTCACGTGACGGTGGAGGAGACGCCCACAGCCGAATTACTCGTTCAGCCTGTGACACAATCGGTCCGTCACAGAATCATTGGAAACTAAATACAAGTCGTGGAAATTAAACTGAACTAACTGAAAATGTTTGAAGGGTTGGCAAAAGTAATGTCTACCTTTGACCCTTTGTAAAGATGGACTTTTTATGGTTTCATTCAGAGGGTCTTTACATGCCGAAAGAAGTGAAAATCTGCAGCATTTCAGGGACTCATTTTGACCTCCAGATTGAAATAATCTGAAGAGTTCTAAAGTTCAACAAAGATTCTCCAAATTCTAATCACCAAATATCCATTTGTGATCTCTGGCTTTTGTCAAATCTTTCCAACAAACAGAGAGGGATGAAAACAGGAAAATCCCTCCTTCTCCGTCCTTGATTTTTCCTTAAGAGGAGAAATAAAAGTATTGTAAAAGAGACACACAACACTAAACCTCCAAAACATCCTCCTTCATGTGAACGTTATTTTCCTTTCCTGCTCCGGAGGTCCAGCGGGACCAGAGATCCCACAGCTGTTAGTTTTAGCCGGTCATGACAGGAAGCCGTTACGTTCCTCATGGCTCCACCTCATGTGGACCCAGCTGCTTGTTATTGTTGGATGTATTACGGCCTCGCCGCTCCCACATTCTGTTTGGCCTTCAGGGAGGAACCTTCTTTAGCGGTGACGTTTAAACCTTTTTTCTTTCTTTTTTTTGAGGAAAACCAGGGATATTTAAGCGGTTTTACTTTAAGTGGACGTCGTGCAGAAATAGACCTGAAGACTGTTGCACGGACATCATGTGCAAGAAGGAATTCAGAGAGTGCATTAAGAGAAAACTTCACTCTCGTCGCTTCGTACCTCACAACATTAAAATCCTCAGCATGTGACTCATGAAGCTTACGGTCTGACCTTTGACATCTGATATTCCTCCAGGAGCCCGAGGTGGGGGCCAACCCGGTGCAGATTGAGATCGGAGAGTTCGATGAGGCCATCGAGATTGTTGAAGAAGAAGAAGTTCTTACTGAGAGTAAGTTCGTAAAAACACTCGGGACGACATGACATTGACTTGCATCAATTCCAGGAGATTTCTCCGGTGCAATTAATTTGTTTTCACATTGTGCAGAATGGACATTATGTTGTACAACAACACAGAGAGTCCGAGAGACAAACTTTATTACTCCTTTCAACCTTGACAAAGGCCGCTCAGACCAGATCCACTCCTTTCATTCTTACCTTTCACAATAAAAGCCCTAGACATAGACACTGCGTAACTGTTTACCAGAGGGAAGTAAGCATTTCACTAAACAGAAACTCAATAAAACATCTTAGAGTAGCTTTAGGCTAAAACAACAGTTAACCTCAGACAGACTTTTATTGCAATTGTCACATAATTTTCGTGTTATTTATTAATCACGCCAATCATTTTCCAATTAATTTAATTCATTAATTTCTTCTTTGTAATATGTTTTAAAAATAAATACTTAAAGCAGCAATATTTTTTATAATAACATCTTCTTGACAAGTAAAAGTTCTGCTCGAGAATCAACATTTAAATGTAGTTGTGTGTAATCAAAAATAAGAGAATTAACTGTTTGTTCATATCTGTTTATTCATATTATAAGCAAGTAATAAAAGTTGTCTACAAAATTTGTATAAAGGTGTATACTAGTATAGGCTAGGGAAGTAAAAGTTGTGAAAAAGATTAAAACTTCAATAGAAAGTCAATCACTGTGTGTATTTGCTTCCACACGTTCATAAATGTGGTGCACACACACTCTACGTAGATTCAGAGTCACATGACCTCAACATGAATCCTTTAGATGGAGACGTTTCCAGGTATAAATGTGTCACGCTTGTTGCTCTACACGTCGACCGCCTCTTTTTACCGCGACAACATTTTGATTTAGCATGCTGGGTCGCAGACCTCAGACTGGCAAATCAAACATCCCATAATAACAGCCCGGCTGTAATTACACGTTCCAGCTGGCTTTAAGTGCAGCTCAGCCGCAGTCTGTACAACGTGTACAGATATCTAGTTATAACTCCTTCACTTCCTTTAAAAGTACCACAATTATAAACAAGTACTTTATTCTAAGTATAAATGTATTGCATTTAAGATGAAAGCATCTACATCTAAACAAATCTACTTCATAGTGTTCTCTTTATATATTGATATTGTGAGATATCTCTCACCACGCCACACATTGAAAAATACATTTTAAAACAATCGATAGCAACAGAAACAAAGTCCTTTTTAAATATTCCTTAATCCTCCGACATATGAAAGATTTCATTGTGAGTTTGCTTCTGGCCCTGGAGGACCGGACAGCGGAGTTATTTCCTGAGAAATAACTCCGCTTCTGTACGTCTGTGTTCTTCCTACAGATCCCTGCCTGAACCACCACTGCAAGAAGGGCAAAGTGTGTGAGGTCGACGAGAGCAACCTCCCCATGTGTGTGTGCCAGGACCCCTCCACCTGCCCGGCTGCCGAGGGAGAGTTCGAGCACGTGAGTTTGAAAAACAAACCAGACATTTCTTTAAATTGTAAAATCCGTATTTATCCTGTGGCTGTGAACTCACCACCGAGGATCAGTTAACATACAACCTCAAAGAACCACAGAACAGACTTTGATGACTGACAACTCATCCGTCTGCATTTCCCCTTCTCAGGTTTGCGGCACCGACAACAAGACCTTCGACACCTCCTGCCACTTCTTCGCCACCAAGTGCGCCCTGGAGGGAACCAAGAAGGGCCACAAGCTGCACCTGGACTACATCGGACCCTGCAAATGTGAGCTCCCACACTCTGCTTCTCAGTTTCCCAACAGAAGTTACAGCTCAGCTCTCTCTGTGTTCCAGCGTTTTCTTTAATTGTTGGGCGGTTCAGATTCTGTCAGGTCTGGGCCTGCAGGCTGCATTTCTTCCACTGTTTAAACTGAACATGGCACACACACACACACACACACACACACACACGCTCAGTTTGAGGAAATGAGTCAGGGCTGAAAGGCTCAAATGGGGATCAAGGTGCTGTTCAGTGCACAAGAATAACAATTGAATGTATATATTATATATATATATATTGAGGATGAAATGTTGAGACCATAGATGAGACCGAGATGCAGATATTTTTTCTGCAGTTTGCTGATAATTGTTTTCATGGCACTTAAAAGGTTTAAAATGTCATTTTTTTCATTGTGCGGTGGGTGACATAGAGACACCGTATACGTCTCTGATAGCGACCTGTGTAGCCCCGCCCTAAAGCATCCCCTGCTTTATGGTCTGTGTGACTCTAAATGGAGCATAATGTACTAAATGAACATCATGCTGTATTGAAGAAGACTTGAAACTAGAGATTGAGACCATAAACTCATGTTTACAATGTTTACTGAGGTAATAAATCAAGAGAGAAGTAGAGTCATTTTCTCATAGACTTCTATACAACCAGAGGAGTCGCCCCCTGGTGGACACTAGAGAGAATGCAGCTTTAACACATGAAGCTTTGACTTCACTCTTCAGAACCGGAGGTTCCCGATGTGCTACAGTAATGACCAATGATCTGGTGACATGCCAACAAAAGCCTTTTAAAATGGAATGCAGCTTTTTTGACTGATTAAAGCTTTTATTCAGATGATTATCACAAACTACTTCCAAAGCAAACCTCAATTAAATTATGAATCACACATCCAACTGACAGCGTTTCCTCCCCACAGACATCGAGCCCTGCATGGACTCCGAGCTGAGCGAGTTCCCCCTCCGTATGAGGGACTGGCTGAAGAACGTCCTGGTGACTCTGTACGAGCGCGACGAGGACAACAACCTGCTCAACGAGAAGCAGAAGCTCAGGGTGAGTCCAGAAAGTCACTAAGACCTAAGTTAAATCAAAGGGATGTGGATGGAATAATGCACAGGACTACGTTTTATTGTAGATAAATCCTCCTGGCAGTGAGGCAACAAGGTAAAATAAGGGTTAAAAGCCAACACAATATTCAATACAATGCAGATACAACATCTTATAAACTATCCATTACAGAAGACATGGTATTATCAAGTGTTTTATGTGTTTAAATACAGAAGTCTGTCATTTTAATGAAAGTGCGTTTCATTTAGTCGCCTGTCAATGGCGTCATGTCCCCTCTCGACTTAATTTATTTGTGAAAGGAGACTAATAGTCTACATGTTTTCACAAACTGCCTTATATAAGAAGACACTTCACACAAAGAACAATTCAACTGAGTAAGAATAAATCCTCTCACAAGAGAAATAAATCCAATAATGTCACAAATATTGAGAGACATTTCCATCAACAGTGAAGGTAAAGATTGTAGACGGGTTCACCAGACACACTGATTGACAGGTCTCTACCAGAGACGTACACGGCGTCTCTACGAGTCCAAATATGGTCACTTCTGTTTCACAAACCAGTGGGTGACGTCACCGTGACTATGCTCTTATATACAGTCTGTGCTCCAAGTCGCTCGCCATCGACATCTAAACGGTGCATCAACGTTTGTTCTTGACGTGGGTTGTGTCTGTTTGACGTTTCAGGTGAAGAAGATCTTTGAGAATGAGAAGAGGCTGCAGGCTGGCGAGCACTCTCTGGACCTGCTGGCTCACGACTTCGAGAAGAACTACAACATGTACATCTTCCCCGTCCACTGGCAGTTCGGCCAGCTGGACCAGCACCCCGTCGACGGGTACGTAGTGGGAGGGAACAGGGACGGGGCGGCGGGTTCAGAGTTTAACCGGTCGGTGTGGTCGTAATCAACTAAGATCTCTTTAGTCACCCAGTCAGTAGTTATTTTTCAAGCCGAATAACTTATTTATAAGGAATTTATGAACACATTTCTGGAAAACACAAGATTTAAAGTGGTGCTTTTTTTGTGGTTCTTTGTGGAGAAACTCACTTTACAGATCTGCTGATTAAAATAAACGAAATGATTACAGCTTTATTATAGCAAGGCTCATTCGGCCTCCACATCTTTCTTTCATAGACTGGAAAATAGAGTGCCTTTTGGGCAGATTCTGCAAGTCAGCACATGTTGGGCCTTTAATATCAGTGCTGCTCAGGCAGCGGTTGAGCTTGAGGCAGACTGAGAGCTGGTTGGTTTCCTTTAATCTCACACCACAGCATCACTGATGGATCCAACAGACACCAGCTGCCGTTCACTTTAGAGCTGCTTGCTCCAGAAGACGATGACGTGGCTGCTGGACTCTTAATGCACCACCCAGAACACACGTTCTACTTTATGCTAGTGCTAACAGTGTGATACAGTAAAAGAGCTGAAGGGAAGGTGTTTAAGGAGACAATGACATCGTTGAAACATATTTTATGTAAAAGCAGACAGTTTGTGGATGAAGGTGACTTTCTGTATTTTGTTTTTAACTTGATCACAAACAAAGATCCTGATATTTTAAAGCTCCCTCTGGGATCACGAGACAAACGTCGGTCTTCATATTTTCTTATACATTTTCTCACGATTTCAAAATAACGTCGAACACACACCAGTGTGTGTGACCTGTGGCGAGTCTCCATGCAATGTCTAAAATAAATCTCAGCGAGCTGCGGACATTTTTGATTCTGCGGTTGGAAAAAGTTTAACTTTTAGCGGTCGAAGTGCGGACAGAGAATACCCCCACAGCCAATCAGTAGACAGAGTCCTGTGACATGTTCAACAAAGAATTTGTTCCCGCCTGAAACACATGAACCGGCCTCCCGGCTGCAGAAAGATGTAATTATTTTTGGCGAGCCGCACTTTGCCGCTGCCTGGTGTGTTTTCGGTGTAAATAAATACTGTAAAACAGAAACACAGAAATTGAAAAGCATTCCATTGTAAAAGTCATTTCCTTGTTGTGTGTATGCGACGCAGGTACCTGACCCACACAGAGCTCTCCCCCCTGCGCGCCCCTCTCATTCCCATGGAGCATTGCACCAGCCGCTTCTTCGAGCAGTGCGACGCCGACAACGACAAATACATCGCCCTGGAGGAGTGGGCCAACTGCTTCGGCATCAAAGAGCGTGAGTATCGACCACATGCGTGAAGACGATCGCCACGCAACAAAAGAATTATTAGTTTACCCAGAAATATGAACCTCTAAATATAATTAAAATAAATGTGCTGACGGATGTTTTCTGTGTGTTTGCAGAGGATGTGGACAACGACCTCATCGTCTAAGCTGCCAGCAGTCTGACTCCGAGTCGTTACTAACGGGACGAGGTGCTGATCCCTAAGTTAAACAAATAAATCACAGTAACGGTGCTAATTGCAAATTCCTTTTTTTATTTTGTTTTTAAATAATGACCTTTCCTGCATATACCACTAAAAAAAAAAAAAGATTACAAACAGAGAAATGTGCACAGTCTGTACTAACCATCTTTGAATTCTCTTGTTTGTTGAACAAAACACCCAGTAAAGAAAACTAAAGACCTCTGATGTAAATGTATGTTGTTGACAATAGTATATATGTGTTATGGATTATGGATTTGTTCAGGGCTTCAATTTGAGATCAATTTGAGACAAAACTGTAAAGTCAAAAAAATAAAGTTTCTAAATAAATGCTCCCTCTGCTTGCTTTCTACACAACCTATTAGTTTTGCACTCTTTTGGTGGTGGACTCTTTATTCTTTTGTGCTTTTATTTTGGTTTTTGATCTTTTGACTACTGCTTTAAGAGTTGTTCACTTTTATTTTCCGTGCAGATTCCTTGTCCCAGACGACGACGCGCGTGTACTGATATTTGAAACAATAAAGAGGATATATGTTTGGACCTTTTAACGAGGGGAAAGTCTCGCAGGCTGAGAGTTTTTTTCTCCTAATTAAGATGTTTCGTCTGACACTGAGAGCACGACCGAACACTCACCATGAATAAAAGACTATGAAAAGATCTCTGCATGCATTCATATCTTTCTCCTCCGCTACAGTCAGGAATTCCTGTTGAGACGATCACGACAAAGATCAGCACGGCTCCGCGAGTCTCAAGGAGGCCGGTGTGTTGACCACGTTGTGTCACATTGTTATCTCTTTGTGAGTCACTTGGTTTGTATCCTGTGTCTTTGTGCAGCAGTGATGCTCTTACAACCGTCTCTTTATGAGTTGCAGTTTATTTGTCAGATTCTCAAATCTAAATTCTTGTTAAGTGTTCAGCTTTCTGGATAGAAAAAAGTAAAGTTCATCGTCTTGGAACTCAGATAATTCCACAATGTTCGGGCTCATGGCATCTTGCACAGTCAATGTTTCACATATAAAATGCAACATATCCTTAAACGACAGCTCGTATGATGGCTTATAAAAAGTTATTTTTCTTGTGTTTTCCTGCGATTGTCCAGCGACATGAACGATCAGTGCTCCTGTAAAAGCTCCTGTAGTGCAGAACCTGTTTAGGGAACAAAACTACTCATTTAGGTTTACAAAAAAACACATTGTGCTTTGGGTTGAAGACCTGAGAGACTGTAAGAGACCTGTCAATCACCGTGTAGCCCCGCCCTAAAGCATCCCCTGCTTTATGGTCTGTTTGACTCTAAATGGACCATAATGTACTAAATGAACATCATGCTGTATTGAAGAAGACTTGAAACTAGAGATTGAGACCATAAACTCATGTTTACAATGTTTACTGAGGTAATAAATCAAGAGAGAAGTAGAGTCATTTTCTCATAGACTTCTATACAACCAGAGGAGTCGCCCCCTGGTGGACACTAGAGAGAATGCAGCTTTAACACACTTCCTCATTGGCTTCACTCAGCAGAACCGGAGGTTGCCGCCTGCTCCAAATCGCATGCATTTATTTTCGTACGAACAGCGAATGAACGGCCTGATGTGTGTGAAGGGTTTCCACGCCCCTCTCCTGTCACATGGTCATTTAGTGTCTGAACTTCTCCCTCCACGCCGCAATCATCTCATGTTCCTCGTTAGACGTTTGTCGCTTCTCATTGAAAATAATTAGTAAGCGGCGGGCGGTGGCTTGGCTTTGCTTTTGGCCCTTTAAAACAAACCCAAATCACAATAAAACGAGTCTCAAATGTCTGTAAAGTGCTGAAATATGCCGTTATGTTGCTCCTCCTCACTCATAATGTGCATTCAGAGATACTGGAACACAATGGAGTTAAACCTAGAGTGCACACTTGTATTTAGATTCTCTTGGAAATAGTTTACTTTGAAAAGATGAAAAAGGTTTAGACAATCAAACATGTTGAAAAATGTGTTTGCCTTAGCAATAAGCATACAATATGTATGTATTTCTTCTTATATTATTAAAGCAATGAACTTCATCCCAAACAAAGAGGCCGTAAAACAATAAGAAGCAAACAACGAGAACCTTTTGTCCTAAACAACACTGTAAATATTTGATTTTACAACATAACTGCACGGCTGATATATGAATAAAGTCCTCCGTCTGCGCTGCACTTGACGGCTTCATTTTGTAAAAGGGCACCGAGCTGCTCGTGGTCCCCTGGGAGACGAGCGAGGGAGAGACGGAGCACCCTGTTACCATCCTCACCCGTTCATCCAGACTCCAGTGTCAAGAATGTGAAACAACAGCCGGGGCCACACAGGCCCCTCCCCCTCTGTGTCTCAGAGAGGGCACAAAGGCCCCGGTATGGTGCTGTAACGTGACACCTCTTCTTCTGATGGAAGTCTTTGCTCAGTTAATTAACGTGTCTTTGATCTGCTTTTTGCTGTAAGTTGCTTTTAAAATTAACTTAATTTAGGCTCAAACACACACTAGGACTTTGCTTGAGCTTGTTCCACCTCTTAGTTGAACTTCATCTAAAAAGTGCATAAAAAACACTTATTATAAACATGTTTTTTGTTGTTGGAATAAGCAGTAGTCTTCCACACGATGTTCTGACATGTGGAACGATCTCAGCTTTAAAGTCGTAGTTCAGATAGTTTGACCTGATAAAGCACAATTTCTACAAAGTCTGCACACAGAAAAAACTAAATACAAAATATTTTACATCTCTTGCAAGAACAAACATCACAAAAAAGTCTTCTAAAATTGTATTTTTGCATCACAACTTTACACACAAACCCTAAATAAATAACTCTCCACATGCCAGCAGCACACTGATGTCTTTGGCATCTATGAACACAAATGCTACGAGTTTATTCTTACTCACAACAGAATGAGACACAATAACTTTAACTGAAGATCACATGAACATAAATACTGTATTGTAAATAAAATACAGTATATAGTAACACACTGTACAGTCACTCAAAATCTGGCATTGTTGCTTTTACACACACACACACACACACACACACACACACACACACACACCACAGAGCAAACCTGAATCCTATTTATAGAGTTCAAGCCCTGATTTCTAAAGGATCTAATTGGTTACAGGTGTTTTCACAGCTGCATTCTGTGATTAATAATTGAGTGTGGCGTTTAAACAGCAGTGTTAAGCAAAAAACATCACACACAGGCTTTTTAATGATGTGTGTGATGTATTAACCGCTTGAAGTTATTTGCAGAAAGTATGTTTTAGGATTTCAAATTTAGTGTGAAGCAGAAACCGTGCTGATGGTTTATAGAATTGATAAACGAGCCTCAAGTAGCCTTGAAGTTTGATACTATTTGTCAATAATTTTCTGTTTTTGTTCTTAGGAACCACATATTTGCTGACCAAAGGCCCTATATTCATGTGTATCAGATGGTTTAAGGTAATTAGTTTTTGTAAACATTGAACATTAAATCGCAGTATGAACTGCAATAATGTGAGATTTTAAGGAAAGTTTTGCAGTCTTTCAGAGCTTGCACCTAAAAGCACATCTCACAGACAGGTGAAGATGAAGCTTCCTATTGTTAAATAAACCAACCAGGTGGACGGTCACAACAGGTAAACGCATCCAGAGAGTGGCAAAGGCATTATTTAACTGTGGATCAAGTAGAGGCAAACCAGACTAAATGTAAATGTGCCGGTATGGAAATGAGGAGCAGGTGGGCAGGTGATGTGAATGGCGGGAAAAGGCTAACTGCAGGCAGGGACAGATTAGTGTGTGACACAGAAAACAGAGCCAGTAACTGCACGCACGTTCAGGATGTGACTGAGGTGATTTGTGACTCCAAATAAAGGGTTTTCTTTAAAGCTGACTGGCAGGATATGCGGGATTTCTGCTCTTTGACATTTAACACCTAGTTAAACTGTTATTCGATGAGTCATCCGCTGTAATTAAAGTCAGTTAAAATACCGAATAACGTTTTGTCGCCCCTAAGCGGTGAAGAGGCTCCGGTACACGAAGCTCAAAACAACAACCGGCACGTACCGGCCGATGAAACCATCGCACCTCAAATCCATTTACTGTGACGTGATAGGCCCCCTATCGCGAAAATCCCAGGTTCAGACACAGCGCTTCGTGATTGGCTGTGAGTTAGAAGCTCCCGCCCCTATCTGTGTAAGCGCTAAAGCAATTGGTGGATGAGTCTCACAGCTTTAATTTGATTGGCTTAGACGGCTCGGAAGAGGCGGGATGTCACGTTCGGTTGCGGAGAATGAAAACCGGTAACCTAGCACTCCAGCACGTTGTGAAGCCGCTAGCGTCTCCTGGCTGCTGTCGCTGTGGTGATTCAAAGAAATCACTTGTTTCTTGATCGATTTTTTCTTTTGATAGTTGACCCGCAGGTAAGTTATTCTTTTTGACAAACTGTCACATGTTTTTCGTAAAAAAAAAAGGAGGAAATAGGGTGTTTTCCTGTGTCGTAATTGGCAGATTAACTGGGTCGCTTTTTTACGGCTCCGTCTACATCCTGGTGAGGACATGATGGCTGTTAGCACTGCGGTCATATTAAATTAAACGATACGTGTTATGGTAATGAACTCGAAAGTAGAGGCCGGTGATGGAAGTAGTTGTTTGCTATGTTGGAATATTAGGATATAGCCGTTTAACTTTGTTTTTTTCCAGGAGATAGCCACCGCCCATGTGTAGCCCACTTAAGAGCTCTCATTCAGTCGTGACTCCCTCCCTTCGTGTGTTTCTCTTCTTGGTTGCCAGTTTTGCATTTTTCTCCACAATCCTCCACCATATGCGCTCACTGGTTTCTCCTCGGTTCTGATCCGGTTAACCGGTTAACTTGCCACGGAAAAACCCGAGACGTGTAGCCCGTGAACCGGCCGGTGGACACGTGTTGGGGCTGCTGCACAAACCAAAGCTACATTAGCTGGTGTCTGCGCTAGTTTTTTGCGGGTTTAGCTCCGTGTGGAGCAGCTATTAGGCTCTTTGAACCCAGGGTTATATCTGGTTGGTTGGACTAAACCCTGTAACTATTAAAAAAAAAAGTCCCACCGACGTGCAGAGCCGCCATGACCGGTGGATGAGTGCGCGTAAGGCCGGTCGGTGCCGGTCACTGCGTGGCCTTTTGTCTGCCTGCCATGCTTTGCACTTTCTTTTTACACAAACTGCTCTGTGATATGGCTGCTGTGGTGCAGCTTATGCCCTTATATGCACTTCATATCTTCAAATACACTTGGACCCCCCCCCCCCGACTGACGTTAGCCCTGAGATCCCGGGGCACACCTTCAGCTCTTTTGGGGCTACTCCTCTTCAGGCTTAGCCTGGTGGATAATGTGCTGCTGGTGTGCTGGGTGTTAAGTGTTTGCCAGGACAGCAGATGGTGGTGGTGTGGACAGACAGGTGTGGCAGACAGACAGTCTATTTAAGACAGTACCAGTGGGTCTGCTAGTTTTAGCCTCCTCACCATAGATTAACCTCCACTATTAGACCATACTGTGTGCTCTATATCGTTTTTAAAGGGTAAGTCTGCAACCTAGACCTCCATTGTTGTCCCAAAACACATCATTGAGCCACTTCCACATGCACTTAAAACACTGAATCTGCAGCTGTAAATGATCCCCATGAAATGCATTATTCACACAGTAAAGTTCTCTCGAAACTACGGCGCCTTTTATAGAATAAAACTACATCTTTGTGTCCTGCTGGGAAAGGTTTGCATCCTCAGTAAGACTTTTGGGGTTAAGTGCAATAGACGAAGTGAGATTGTTGGTTTTGGTCTTCTCTTTGGACAAACGTAGAACATCACCAGTCCTACGTATCTTTTATTGTTATTCTACATTCCAGACGGGGACCAGTTTCACATCAGACTTGAAAGTTGCTTTTAATTGGCAATCCATCAAAACCCGACAGGCACACAGGCTCCATGTGCAAATATTCATGTCGGTGACTGTTTAATGGCACCAAGTCGCATAACCACGTTAAAAAAAAAGTACAGGAAACTGAGGAATGTGGGTGTGTTACCGTCAAAGTTAACATCACCATAAACCTTCCGTCCTGGAGCGTTATCAGGGCGTTGAATCTGAAAACACGGGTTGATTTTGCAGTGTACACACACACACACACAGTGGTGGAATCAGTGAAGGGAACAAAATGTCCTCATAAAGACGGGAGTTCTGGGACGCTTTTTAGGTCAGGATCGTGTGTCCAGTTTATTCATGTAGAGCTGCACGGTTATGTCCAAAAAGACTTATTTTTAGACATCTCAGTCGATGGTGTACATTTTAGTCTTCGTGATCGTTCAATTACCCGTGCAGCCGTATCTCGGTTTCATTAACGATATTAAGCTGAAATGGTTTAGTTTGTGGAGTCTCTTCAGTCACAATAAGTGACGGTTAGATCGGCTCGAGTTGAAGGTTAAAGGGCACCAAAATAAAACCACATCAGCATATTTCAGTCGACGTTTGAAGGCCAAATAGTACAAAACTTATACCAAAATGTCCATGATTTAAACAAAATAAATAAAAACCTTGTGTGCTTTCTAAATGTGCATTAAGGTTCATTTGAGAGATGTAGGCAGTAGAAGAAATTACATTTAAGTGGAATTTCTTTTTCGCCACTCGGTATGAAAACAAAGTGTGTGTGTGTGTGTGTGTGTGCATGCGCGCAGAAGCTTGTCAGAATCAGTCAGGTTTGCAGATCAAACACACTTCTCGCTGCAGGTGCTTCAACGCGCTCCAGAGAAATTAATTAAAACGAGTCTGGATGTCGTGTGCTGTTGTGAAATCAGAGGTCACATTTACCGAACCTGATTTCCACTTCAAACCTCTCCGACTGCTCTCTGTGGGGACGCAGGATGACTCATCATCACATGTACGTCTTTCAGGGGGGTTGTTGGCTGCTGAGGCGTGTGTGATTATCAGGGAGCAAAGACACAAAACATCGCCTGACGTCGGAGCTCAACGCTAACTTCTAAAAGCCCAAGAACTGTTTGTCAAGTTGTCATTTACAGTAGCAACCATTTTAAGAAACTGGCAACCAGCTCGTTGCTTACAACAGTAGTCCTAACGTCGTGTTGTCTACGGGTGATTCTGCAATATGAGAGTTCAAAGTGTTCCCGGAACAAGTTAACAATTAAGTAATCGATTCATCTTTTGGTCTAATATCAGAAAAAAATAATAAAAAAGCCAATTTACAATTTGCCAGAACTCAATGTGACAAACCAACAATACAAACTCAAAGATTTTATAATGAGAAACACTTCACTTATCAATTAACAGAACGATTGTTTCAGCACTAGTTAATACAGTAATCGCAGGACATCATTAATCTAACCCTCTTCCTCTTCTTCTTCCTCACAGAGATTTCCAGCTGACCAAAGAAATGGTGATGGAGAAGCCAAGTGCCCAGCTGGTCGGGCGAGAGTTTGTCCGACAGTATTACACACTGCTGAACCAGGCCCCCGACTACCTGCACAGGTGAGCCCTTCACCTGCTCCTCGGTCATGTCATAGTTGGTCAGAGTTCAGTGGAACCTCGGCGTGAACACAAACGCAGGATTCCTTTATGTGATGTAATAAACTAACGAGCCTCTTCTGTCCGTCCGCTCAGGTTTTATGGAAAGAACTCGTCCTACGTGCACGGCGGCCTGGACAACAACGGCAAACCGGTGGAGGCTGTTTATGGACAATCTGTAAGTCTTCTTCCTCCACCAGACATTACACTTAAACACGTTAACGTGTTGTTTATCACAGAGCGGCTCTTGCACACGTTAACGTGTTGTTTATCGCAGAGCGGCTCTTGCACACGTTAACGTGTTGTTTATCGCAGAGCGGCTCTTGCACACGTTAACGTGTTGTTTATCGCAGAGCGGCTCTTATGAATGAATATGAAACGAGAAACATTATTTTTGTTCATGACATAATTAAGACTGACACCCCCCCCCTGTCTGCAGGAGATCCACAAGAGGGTGATGGCTCTGAGTTTCCGCGACTGTCACACAAAGATCCGACACGTGGACGCCCACGCCACCCTGAACGAGGGCGTGGTGGTGCAGGTGATGGGCGAGCTGTCCAACAACATGCAGCCCATGAGGAAGTTCATGCAGACCTTCGTGCTGGCGCCCGAGGTCTGTAGTCTCCGCCTGCTGTCAAAGCACACAGTCGGATGTGTTGATAGAAGTTTATCATGTTTAAATGATTATTTCTTCCTCCAGGGAACCGTTGCAAACAAATTCTACGTTCACAACGACGTGTTCCGCTACCAGGACGAGGTGTTCGGAGACTCTGATTCTGAGCCTCCAGAAGGTGAGACGACGTTAAAGACCTTGTTTCATGTTTCTCTGCCGTCTTACTCTTCATCCTCCGTCTGTTATTCAGCTAAAGATGAATTGAGTTCAGAGTTTCTCGTTCATTCTGTAGAGATTGTGTCTCTTTGCTCGGCCGTCTTTTATTCTGTTTAAGAACCTCATCGTGACGAATATCGCCTTTTTTTTATGGACTAGTTTAAATACGTGTATCTTTATTCCATAAAGAGCAGCAGGAGGTTGTTGTGCTGAACATGTTTGTGTGTTTTTCAGAATCTGAGGACGAGGTGGAGATCGAGGAGAGGGTCCCCTCCCCTGACGTCGCTCCGGAGGAGTCCGCCTCCTTCTACGACCCGACACCCTGGTGTGTTCCTCAAGCTGTAACTGCTTCATGTGTTACAACCTTTAAGTCATTTATTTACCTCTACTTCCAAGCTCTGTGTTCAGTCAAAGTGTCACAGATTTGTTGTCACATGACTGTTGGTCTCAGCCGAGTCAATCATGTCTTCTTAGTTGCGCTGAACAGCTCAGAATTTAATGTTTTTTACAGAATCTGGTTAAAACAAACGGTTTATTTGTGGTAAGATTTTAAACGAGACATGTGGAGTAAAATGTTTTTGATGAAATATCGCAAATTTCGTTCGTTCGTTCGTTCGTCACACACGGTGTGTTTCCCATTGTTCAGCAGAGGCAGCAGGTTTGTGTGTGTAACTGTCTCGTACTTCTAGTTCAGAGCCGACGGTTCCTGGAGACGACGACGAGGAGGACGAGGAGGACGAGGAGGAGGAGGAGGAGGAGGAAGAAGAAGAGGCCGCGGCGAGTCCAGAACCGGAGCCGGAGGCTGAGAAGGAGGCCGAGGTCGTTGTTGTGGCTCTGAAGCCAGAGACGACGGCGGAGACGCAAGCGGACACGAACGCATCCGATGACCAGAAAGAGAAAAGCAGCGGAGCTGCGCCCACCGCAGAACCCGCCGCCACGCCTGCAGAACCCACCCCCACCGCCCCAGAAGAAAACAGGGTAGGTCTGAACGAGTGAAACCCGAATGATACCTCAGTGGCACCACGCTCTTCTTAGCAACGGTGTTTCTTCTGAGTGACCTGCTGTAATACTTAAAGACTGAGATGAGCAGCAGCACTAAGTGTCTTCAGTGTTATGTCTCCTCCCAGCCGTTCTCCTGGGCGTCCGTCACCAGTAAGAACCTCCCTCCCAGCGGGGCCGTCCCAGTCTCAGGAATCCCCCCACACGTCGTCAAAGCCCCTCCCACAGCACCGGTAGGTTTGCAAGAGTCTGCTTTAAATATCTCCCAAGATAAATCTGGTGTTCAAATACAGCTTGATTTTAAAACTAGTTTGGATTCCTAATCTTAAGCAGCCATTTTAGTTCTGTGTCAGTAGCCGTCCTCGGGCTACGCTGTTGTGTTGCAGCTTTGTCTTTAGTAGAGATGAAGGCAGCAGGACACAAACGTCTCCTTCTATCTCCTTTATGATGATGAATCCAGCTGCTGTTGATATAAAAGTGAAGTCATGAACCTGGTTCGTTCTCTTCTTACTGAAGTGTGTTGACTCTTTCAGCCCAGAGCGGAGGTGAAGTCAGAGTCCCAGACAGCAGCACAGAGACCAACGAGGGACCAGAGGCCGAGGGAACAGAGGCCCGGAGGTCCTCCACCGGTGCACAGAGGACCCAGACCAGGTACACACACACACACACACACACACACACACACACACGCACACGTAGCTGCAGGAGTGTTCTGAGACGCAGCTCAAAGCATGTGTTCATTAAAACTTTTATCTATGAAAGTGCAGTTTCCGAGGCCAAATGCTTTCTGCTTTGGGACTCGCTGTCAATGTTTTTATTGTTGTACAAGTTAAACTCACTTCAACACCTGCGTTTAGAGACCAAACGCAGCAGATTATGAAGTTTTCTGACGCGTCAACATGCCGTGACGAACTTAAACTCCACACACGAGTAAAGAGTTCATAAACTCAGAATAGAATCTACCAGTCACATTGTCTCAAAGCGTCCCCCTCTGTTGACTTGTTTCAGTTCGGGAGGGCGAGCAGGGCGAGTCCGAGGGCCGCCGGGTGGTCCGGTACCCCGACGCCCAGCAGCTCTTTGTGGGAAACGTCCCCCACGATGTGGACAAGACCGAACTCAAGGAGTTCTTTGAGCGTGAGTTTGATTTTTAGAGCTTCAGAACACGAGATTCCCAAACGTCTGTTTTGTGCCCGTGATGGTAAACGGAGTGTGTGGTCCACAGAGTACGGGACGGTCCTGGAGCTGAGGATCAACAGCGGAGGGAAGCTGCCCAACTTTGGCTTTGTGGTGTTTGACGACTCTGAACCGGTCCAGAAGATCCTCAGCAACCGGGTGAGACGGCTCTTTATTCACGATGATACAGTTCGTATGTTTGATGTTCAGTCTGGACGGACGAATGGAAAAAAATAAACTTGATGAAGCTGTAACGTTGTTTTTGTTTTATCTCTCGTGTCCTCAGCCCATCAAGTTCAGAGGCGACGTCCGGCTGAACGTGGAGGAGAAGAAGACCCGGTCTGCCCGGGAGGGCGACAGGCGGGACATACGGCCCCGCGGTCCAGGAGGTCCCGGCGGGCCCCGAGAGCGGATAGGAGGAGGAGGGGGTGGCGGTGGTGGCGGTGGAGGAGGAGGAGGAGGAGGACCCCGAGGCCCCCCCACCCGCGGAGGCATGGCACAGAAACCCAGCTTCGGCTCCGGGCGGGGCGCGGGCCCCAGCGAGGGCCGCTACTCCACCCAGCGCCAGTGAGAGGAAACCTGTTGGGCTCCAAACCTGAGTTAGATTAACGAATACAAACGATGGTTTTTGATTTGTTGTTTTTTTTTTTTTTTTTTTTTTTTTTTGTTTTTTTTTACCGCAGCAGGAACCAATTAGACAAATGTAAAATATAACAGAAAACTCTTCTTTACGCTGCAGCTTAGGAGCAGAAACGAGTTCATTTCAAGTCAGAGTTTAAGTCGCTACACACACACACACACACACACTCTCTCTCGTTCTCTCCTGAGCGTGCTAGTATTCTGAAGAGCTTTCTGTTAGTTATTGACGCCGGTTTGGTTGAGAGCTTTCACCGTCAAATCCCACCAGCTCCTGCTAACTTCAACCACCAGTCTCTCCATGTGTCTCATGAAGAAGGCTGCCTCCTCCTCCTCCTCTTCTTCCTCACCTGCTGCTTTTTGTTTCCCTCTGAGGAATCCAGAATGTCACTATTTTTTTTTTTTTTTTTTTAAACCCATCTCTTCCTCCACCAACACATGTATTATCTGGACTCTTCTTCTTTTGTCTTTTTATGGGTTTTTTTCACGCTGAACTTGAATTTATTAGGAAACAAATGTCAAAACACGCAAAAACACATGAAAGAAAAAAGAAGGGGTAAATACTACTTGAATTGGGGATTAAAAAAAGCCAGAGGTTAGGTTTTTTTTTTTCGCGTTCTCTCTCCCTGTTTCTTAAAGGAACGTGTACTTTACTGCTTGGGCAATCCTGTGTATTGCTGCCACCGTTGTATCGAGCGATGGATCTGTCTTATCTTTTTATTCTATCAGGTCAAGAGCTGAACTGTAGTGGTTTTTATTTGAGTAATGTTGGCTTGTCTCACGTGGATTCACGGACGCACCTGAACGGAGCATGTATATCGCATCATGAATGAAATCCTGTCAGGCTTCTACTACCAATGCACTTCATTCATCATGTTTAAAGAAACGAGCTCACCTGCCGATGAGAGAACTAAATTAAAAGTGATTTACTGTTTTAAACCTTCTGTGTTTCATCTTGTTTTACACTGTGTGTGTGTGTGTGTGTGTGTGTGTGATGCTGAGTATCAAACCTGGCAACCATGTGGATGTAGAATCAAACTCAAGTAGAGCTGCTGAAGCTTATGTCACAGTGTTTAAGAGACTTAAACTGGGACCAGACCACCAAGACACAGTCCCACTATAAGAAGTATTCAGTGGTCAGATTTATTTTCATAACTTGTAGGATGTTATTAATGTACACTGGTTCAGATTAGATTTTAAGGTGTGAGGTAGGACGACATTACTGTATCAAACACCTTTATTGAGCATATTTCATTAGTTTTCACACAAATACTTTTTGGATATTTCTCACTTTTATAAACAATTTTTAACCTTTTAATACGTTTTTGAATATTTTTTTATAAAATTGAATAACTTTGGACATTTTCACAATTGTTCCACATTGTTCACTTTAATTTTTACAATTTAATTTCTGGATATTTTTCACTGTTTTCTGACAGTTTTCAATCATTCACATAAAAGCATGATTTTAGGCGGTGTTGGTGTAAATGTGGTCAACTTGTAATGCAGTAAAATACTTCTTAGCTGTAGTATGTGCTCGTTACTTTATGGCCACAGTACATTCTCATAAATCATGAACAGTAGACACGTTTCATCTACAGCTGAACATTAATAAGGTAACTGGTCCAGTTTATATGTTTCACTGCAGCTCATCACCTGAACCGTGAACCCACCTGCTGGTGGACCTGATAGTGATGACGTCATTAAAACAGATCATGAACCGTTGAGACGTTTTCACAGACGGACGGATGAACACGATGAATGATGGCTGAGTACCATTTAGCTGCTGGATACAGTTCAATAACTCAAAGATGCAGTAAAGAGGATTAGTAAAACAAATACTGACTATTCAGGAACAAATTACACAAATACAAGTTAATGTAGTCAGGTTAGTTTAATGTTCAACGTCATGATATATATGTATATGATATAAGATATACCTCTGAGATGTACAGTATAAAGTACAATATGTACCTCTGAGATGTACAGTATAAAGTAGAATATGTACCTCTGAGATGTAGTGTAGTATAAAGTACAATATGTACCTCTGAGATGTAGTACAGTATGAAGTACAATATGTACCTGAGATGTAGTGTAGTATAAAGTACAATATGTACCTCTGAGATGTAGTACAGTATAAAGTACAATATGTACCTCTGAGATGTAGTACAGTATGAAGTACAATA
>NW_022280152.1:506735-524099 GCF_004355925.1 Anarrhichthys ocellatus | reverse complement strand
GAGATGTAGTACAGTATGAAGTACAATATGTACCTCTGAGATGTAGTGGAGGAGAAGTATAAAGTATCAGAACATGTAAGTACTGCAGTAGAGTACACGTACTTAATGATTTTGTTCCTTCGTTCTGTTCCTCTCGCAGCGGATCGAAACCTTCGACTTTACTCCTTAGATTAGTATTCAGCAGCCGAGTGCTGACCAGCTGCAGAGTCACTGTTCTGTAACTCACGCTGACCTCTGACCTCTCTGCGGAGGCAAGCCAAGAAGAAAAAGAGCGATTGGTCTCCGGAGGATCGATGAAGAACCAGAAAAGAGACGAACCGGTTTCAATAAATCACGTTCCTGTGTTAATGTGATGCTGTTGCTGCGGACGCTGCCAGACTACAGCGTGAAGTCGTGCTGCGTTCAGGAGCAGACACACTTTTCTACCGAGCTGTAAAGTTCACATGTCATGAGCTGCCTTGAGCCACAAAAAATAAAATAAATAATAATAATAAACTATAGAAATTGTCAATATTTGTGTTTTTGAAAGATGGAATCACCCAGTAATATGTATAAAATATGATATCTGTGGTAGATGTATGCTTTTCCTGCACGTCTCAGCAGCTCTGGGGCGCTGGAGAAACCGCCCAAAAGAGGCGGGGCTATGAAGCAGTTTAGCCAATTGCTGATTAAAGGTATAAATGTGTGACATACAATTTAGCCAATCAGCGTCCTCAAATAGATTCAGTTTGGGGCAGAAATAAGATCTTTGGGACGGCCGTCAATATGCCGGCGCAGAACAACTTCCGGTTCGAGTGAGGATGAGGAGCGAGGGAACGATCCTCGCTTGAACCAGAAGTTGTTGAGGAGCGAGGAAATGAGGAAATGACAATTAAGAGACTTGGGTACATCCCAAGTCTCTTAATTGTTGAACCGGTTTCAACCGAAAGCGGTCGTTGCTTGAACCGGAAGTTGGAAATTACGTCTTATGGAGGACGTCTTTAGCAGGACGGCTGATGTACCCCAAGACCCGTTTGAGAGGAGAACTTTGAGGAGAACCTTCAGGCCAAAGAGCTGATATCAGATCAGCCTGACCTCACAATCAGACAGCAGACTAGCGGGAAAGGGAAGCAGTACATGAAGCTTCTCCACTAGCTGAACACCAGACAGGTTTGGCTAGCTGGATGACGTCATGCTAATGACTTATTTAGCTTTTTAAAACAACGGGGACAGATCCAGCACGGACAGTTAGGGAGTGAGGGACATGAAGCACCTGCTGAGACATGATATATAGTTATTAATAAATCATTATTTATATATATATATTATTTATATATATATATATCAGTTTCTCACATGCTCTCTGTCAGGACGTTGACTTCTTCCACTCCACTGACTTCACTTGAACTCAGCACGAACCGAGAAGTGTGAGGACGAAAGGCCTGGCTCGCCGAAGGTGTTGGTGCGTGTTAAATTCAGTTCATCTGAGCGCGTGCACGACAATAATCCCACTCAACACTATTTGAGTTGTACTTAAAGAAACAGAGCAGAATAACTGGCTATCGAACCAAAACAATCAACCAGATTCCACATTCCACAGTCAACACCTCCAATAACAAAAGGTGGTTGGAGGTTCAGGGTCTCGCTCAAGGACACGTGGCCCCTTAATGGACTCATTAGTGTTCTGGCCTGTTACGGTGCCGCCTGTGTCGACATATGGCCGGCTTGTTTGTACACCCGTCCTCTGTCATCTTGTGTGCATCAGTATTCAGTGAGTTGCGGCCCTCTTGCTGTGAACAGACACATTATTAGTATTCGTGGCTTCCAGCATGTTCTGGTCCAGCTGGCAGCCAGACCCCCGAGCACGCAGACTGTGTTCACACACACACACACACACACACACACACATTTGTACTGAACTTGTGTGGAGCCTCATTAAATATGGAATTTCCTGCTCGCTGACCTTATCACAACTACAAGTCAAACACAAACCTCTACTCTGAGTGAGGACTGGAGAAAATATCCTCCGTATCCTCACTTACACCTTTAAGGCCCAGTCCCAAACGTCCCCCCCTATGGACTTAAAACCTGAACCCTCAGGGACTTAACTGACGTCACCTGTTAGATGGTTTCAGTGTGAGAGGCTTATGAGATGAGAGTTAATTGTCAAATAAGGAACAAGATGAAATAAATGTAAATCGCCCGGCTGAACACACATGTGCCGTCCTCTTTGTTTACGTCTCCGTGCTTCCTCTGGTTACTCCGTGTTTGGCATCACAACGCTATGAATTGTGGGTAATTCCCTTGGGCAAAGTCTGCAGAAATGCTGACTTACAGAAAGGGTTCATAAAGGGCTCTAAATGTCTGCGAGGAACTCAAACTCTCGATGACTTGAGAGAACTAAACCCTCACAGACTCTGCAGGAGTCTGTGCATGTGAAGATTGTCATTGGGCCTCACAGTGACACTACGTTGTTTCAATTAGTTTGATTTTTATCATAATTATTTCATGTTTCTTGCATACTGTGAAACTTGGCACTTTTTAAAGTTATGAAGCATATTGTTTGCTCTGTTGGATGAAGGTTAAAATATCTTTCTTTATTCATTCCTGCCTGCTTATGTCCACAACACATGGTGGATTAAACACACGAAAAGCTGTGGAACCGAAACAGACCACATTTAGGTTTGCAAAATAACAAAAGAAGGAGCAAGAAGTTTGCTGGAGCAGATAAGAGGTCTGTGCAGGACGGAGCGTCGTTGAGAAGTGAGCCGAGAGCTCAGCTGCCTCAGAGAGCTGCACACAGGTGATTCCTATCAGGTGATTACCCACCGCTGGAGACCTGCAGGCACACGGAACAAACACCGTACTGTTTTAATCTGCCTGTGCAATCACCACAGCTGTTTCTAACAGCGTGTCACGCATTCTTCTTTTGATAACATTGTACCTAAAAATCGAATGAACTTAGTCTGTGGTCTGGAGAATCTCAGATGGACTCTAACACGTTAGTCAGACCCTCTGGTGCTTTAAAAGCACCGAAACATTCAGTAGAATGAACATTCAGCCAGTGAAGCGATGCAAGGACAAAGTAAAGGCAGAATAACAGCTTTAAATGGGTTTCATGTTTACCGCCTTCATATGAACGAGTCCATACAAATGTGCCCCTCTTGTGGTTCACAACCTCCCACGTGGAACTCTTTCACAAGTTGGGACGTGTTCACTGACGTTTTTAAAAATGGCGTCGTCCATGGAAGTTTATCTTCTGGTGCATGATAAGTTAATATATTGTAATTTTATGGAAGTTTTTCTTGTTGCTTTTCCTCTTGTCATCATGACTCCTTTGCATTGCCTGCATTACGTAGACGGCTCGCTAACTCGCTGTATTTTTTAGCATCGCTGGCTTTTAGACACCGATAATAGTTCGCTGTTGCCTAGCAGTGATGTTCTCATGACTTGAGCGCCGCGCTCGTCGTGTGCACGACTTCCCGCGTCGTAACCACGAGTTCTATTGAGTGACGGCAGGAAAACACTTTTACACAAAGAAAAAGATGCACGAAGTTATTATATTAAATCAAAGGATCAACAGAGATATTTCTATCCCTCACAGGGATGCCAGACAATAAAGACGCCCCGCAGAAAGGGTTTATTTGCAATTTTTAATACTTTTTCTTGAATGATTACACAGATCCTTGAGTCGAGTAACAGAAAGCAGAAGATCCAACTCCAACAACCTTGACAATGTTCAAAAACAGGTAAAGAGATTTTTGTTCAGAAAACCTTTAATCGTTAATAGAATTAGTAGTATGACATATTTCAATAAATATTTAGATATATACAGATACAGCAGAAACGGTACATTCTTTTTTTTCTCTTCAAATTGCTTCACTTTTTTTTGTACAAGCCAAAATATCTGCCATTGTATTTATATTCATGCAAAATATTGTTTCTCAGATTAATGAAAAATAAAAAGGATTTGCTGAACTTTTCTTTGTTTTTTTTTTGCTTCATCCTGCTTTGATGTGCACTCTCAGATTATAAGCATCGTAATGAGCTTCGTAAATTTTTCGCAAATCAAACGGGGTGCACTTTGTGCCAATACACGATAGAAGCAAGTAAAGCAAAATTAAGGCCATTCCAACTTGTGCAAAGGAAATAAATATAATAATCATAATAATAACAATGTTTCCTTTAGTTCACAGCAGTTCAGAAGTCACTGTATTGTTCCTTCTCCCTCAGGGCATCGGATTGTACAATACATACAATAAAATACAAGAGAATCAAACATAACCCCCGAAAACCAATTAGAGTCATTAATCATCGACAAATCAAACCATGCTACTTTAAAATCCAGTTCAGAACCTAAGGATTTATAAACGTCTTCTGTCTTTGTTCAGTCCGTATGCATCACGTCACACCGTGACGCAATATATAAACCCAGCATCTCTCTCGTGTTATGAACCCCTCCCTCCCCCAACCCGAACAGTATAACAATGTTTAATACAATGGTGAGAGGCCTATGACGAAGCTCTAAAATGACTATGATACACACACAACACCCACGCCTGAGGGAAAGGGGACGAGTCATATAAAAATGGTAGTTGAATGAATGCGTGATATGCTTGTAGGTCCTCGTTTTTCTTTTTTCAGTTGCATATTCAACCCCCTTATGGCACGAGAAGAGATGTACGTGAGCTCTAGAAAATGGACCGACTGCTGTCGGCAGAAAGAGGCTGATGGACAGAAGGGATTTATTCCAGACGCAGTGCGTCTTTGGCACAGAAGGAAAAACACGAATCCTCCAAGTTCAGACTGTTTAGGCCGCGATCAGAGAGCGATCGAGCATTAGTGTCACCGTGGAGCTGTGAAGGACTCGACACGGTGCAATCCTAACATCAACCAGATCTATATTTGTTTTCTTGTTCAGCAGCTCTTTATTTTGGCATTTACATTTTCTTTTTTTACTTTTCTTGGTTTTTACAGAGCCTTTAAAGTCTCGAAAAAAAGTTTTTCAAATGTATTACTTGTAGACATAAGATATGGATGTCTGAGAAAAAAGAAACACCTTTTGTGAGTTCGTTGGCTTCGTAGGTTCAAGTATCATGAATTCTGAATGAAGAGCACGTTTTGTGCTCCATGTAGGAAATAAAGTGCAGCAGAATAAATGAATGAAGACGAAGCGAATGCTGCTTTCCAGACAACTCAGAGGCCAGAATTTTCCCAGTCGAAATTTAAAACTTCTGACTTCCGAAGTGTTCGGGTCCACGACGTCAAGCGTAAACCGAAGACATCGCTAAGTGTGCAGCATCCAATTGTTTTTGCAGAGACGATAACTTTCACAGATAGTTTAACCAGCTTCCTAATAACATGGCGACGTAATTGGACTTCAATTTACATGCAGAACATGTTTACTTTATGACAGTATGATGTAGTGAAATGAAATACAAGCTAATATACTTAACGTTGCCTTTACAATATGCTATTCCATCGCTGTGACGTCAGACAACTGCCTTTTCTTCAAGTGGGGGAAGATGATTTGTACCGAGTTCATAATACTTTGAGTGTCGCTCTGTTGTACCTTTTCTAACAGAATGAGTTCCTGTTGTCTGGATTTCAGCATTAGCAGCACGTTTGTATCAAGCTACAGACCATGTTTGCCAGCGTTCCTGACTAGCTACGTACTTCTTACGTCTTCTCTACTTATGTACTGCACTGCCCAGCATCACGGCAGGGCGGGAAATAGTCACAGAATATAATTTATTGGTTTTGTGTAGAGCGACAACAATTCCCGGTCAGCATGAAAACTATGCAAGTGAAAAGTAATTTAGGTCACTTTCTTTGTGGTGGACACGGTTTAGTGTAGGTTTTTATCTGGACGCGTGAAGCGACATAAGAATTCCATCTGAGTTGCTTTCAGTCGAATGAGTTCCAGCTGGTTAACCTAAAGTCTCAGAATGATCAAATAAATGTATCACGAGAAGTGAGAGATTCCTCCGAGAGCTTGTGAGGAACTGGATTAGTCCTTTTGATAAAGAGACCGATGCTGTAGAACCTAATACTGTTGAAAACACACTCGTCCCTCCAGGCTTTGCTGGTTTTGTCTTTGTCTAAATCTGATGGTTTGCATCGTAAATACTTAGCAACAGAGAAATCTGCTCCGACCAACTCGTTAAAAATAACTAGAAATAAAGCGTCCCGGGTGATCATGGCCTTGAGAGCTTTTACATCATATCAGGGAATGATTTATGAATTAAATGCATATTTATTGCATTGTTGTATGGCACTTCCACTCTAAAGTTAACACATGTTGGAATGTGTACTGCGCGGCATAGCCCTTCAGATCAGTCTAACACGCTCTGACATAACTGAATTCATGAAAAGTGGTTTTACAATTATCTGTCCCATCAGATCCAAAAAGTCTCACGGTGCAAGTTTTACAAGTAAAGCTTTGTAAGTAGAAATGTGATAGGGGTGAATTATCAAATAAAAATAGGGAAATACAATGATGTAGAGGGAAAATGCATAAATGTTTCATATCAAAATATGCCTTTATATATATATTTATATGTGTTATAATTGTATTTATATATCTGAAGTTAATCTGGCAATCATATTCAAACAGGCTGAATATATCACATCCTGCACCACATCTTCAACATTTGCCCCACAACAGCAGCAGAAGGCAACGAGAAGAACGTCAAGCATGAGGAATATAAAAAGAAAACGTCTCTGGGTTTTGCTTCAAAACCAAGTTGGACCGGAGCTTAAATATGTTGACGAGCAGGAATTCTCCACGTTGTTCCTGCGTGATGCTGAAAAATAAAACACTCCGCTGTACTTTTATTGTGAAGTTAAATATGTTTTAATCAGCCTTAGTCTCTGCAGGAAGGACAGGAAGTCAACATGATGAGATGTTTCAGTTTGCTGTAAGTGAAAAACGTTTTTTTTAAACTTCACAATAAAAGTCCAGCAGATTGTTTTATTCAAACTCTTCACTGACAAAGCTGCTGCAGTGAAGTGGCTCATTGAACGCTGTATCATGAGGGAAAAGGTCAACATTTTGGAAAATATAATTATTCACTTGGTTTTTAGGAAGTTAGTTGAGACTGTTGATGATAATGGGGCTGGAGCCGGGAGGCTGTTAGCTTAGCTGTTAGCATCACTTTTAAATTGAGGGCAGAAATTCAAAAGACAAATTGAAACTCTGTTCATTTTGAGTTTTGTCTTTGCTACAAAATTGTAAAATGTTCACCTCTTGCAATAAAACCTAAAAAAAATGATGTAGAAGTGACAACGTGAACGAGGAAACCAACCGTTTGTGCAGAAAAAGACTTTTTTCCACTTTTATTTCTTGACTTTGTTTACCCGTTCTGATTGGCTCAGAGGTTTGGCTCAATCTGTCTGCTGCTGATCTAACACTGTGAAACAGTAATCTGCACGCATCGGGTTAAAGTCCCTGCACGGTCGACACTTCTTCTCTGTATTTCTATCACTTCATCCATTCCGTCCATATTCACCGAGGACTGTTTAGCAGTTAGCAGTGGGATGAATGAGCCAGAAAACAACTTGCTTTTCAGATGGCGCTGCTTAAAGGAAGGAATAAAAAATCATAATTGCATATACTAATTATTGCATAGAGAAGCCTGGAGCAAAGTAAAAGAGATGAATCATCAATCAAACCAAATGATCAAATCCCGTCCAACGTGGCTATACAGCACAAAGAAATCCAGTGGTCCACTCCATGGGCACGAAGACGTAGCTGTTCACAAATGATGAGGTTCTCAGCGACAGTTGGTGCGCGTGTGAATGAGATGGAAATACAGTTAATTAAGGTATAACAGGTGCTATAATCTGTATAATTTACTACATATGTCCTCTCGGCTGGGGAAGGGTGGGGTGTCACATTAAGGCAGGGTCAAAGCAAGGAAGCACTAATAAGATGTAAACATGTGGTTCAGTCCCGATGAACACGAGGAGAGCCAGCGGGGATCTGCGTTTGACTGACTCTGTCCCGGATTGGTTCGCTCCGGTCGATGAAAGCAAACTGACATCTTTGGGGATTAAAAATAACCCCGAAGAAGCCCGGGGAGGAGACGTCATTCCATGATGTCAAACCGTCCACTTTTTTCCCAAAAAAACGGGTCCGGAGCTGCAGAGCGCTGCGCGGCCACAAGCGACATGTTTACTTGGCACGTAATTTAAGATACAAACCAAACAACAAAATGCAATATGAACTAAATGAAGGACAGGTAGAGGAACACGACGAACACAGACAAATGAGATGTTGTGTCTCAGAATCCTCAGCACTGCTCGTTCAGTGTTTCTTATTTTTTCTTCTTATTTTTGTCCAGTCGTGCGATCGACGGCGGCGGCAGCGAAACCTCGAGTGTCTCTGCAGTTCAAGGTCTGGTGTGTTGGCGGCGGCGGGAGGAAAAAGCGCTGAGGAGTGCTCGCAATACACGTTTGAAGCAAATCTAGATATATAGAATGCGTGATCCTTGCATCGCTTTATTTAATGGAAGCACCGATCCGCCTTCCTTCCTTTTTTTTGGGGGGGGGGGGGAAATAATCCCTTATTTCCAGATGGCTGTCTCTCAAATAAAGTTCCTTTTTCCCCATTCATGATAGATATATGAGTATATTACACTGCTGTATGCTTCTCGCACATCCCCCACCCCGGCCCCTCTCTTTTTTCGTATATAATTATGTATCTGTCTCCACGCAAAAGAAAATAGAATAAAACAAGACTCTTCTTCTTCTTCCAGTCCGTCCGCTCCCACAGTTTGTCGGGCGTGCAAAAGTCTGCATTTACGTTTTTCGTCTTTTCATTAATATATTGCCACATTCATATATCATGCATTTTACTGCATCGCTATTGCACTGGTCCGGATTATTCTGGAGGTGTAAAGAGCCAGAATGAGTTTGGGATTTTTTCTGTCGGGGGGGGGAATAAAGGGAACAAGAAAGCAATAAATATCTCAAATAGTGTCTAGTGGGTGTCGGGTGGGGAGGTGAGGGAGGCGACCGCCACAAAAAGCAACTTAACCTCGACCAGAAGAGGAAGAGGACGAAGGAAGAGGACAAGGAATGGCGTGAAGAAAGGGGGGGGACGACAATGATATCTCTTGTTTCCTTCTCTCGTTTTGTTTCTCTGCATTCTCCTCTTCGCACTGTTCTCACCTTCCTCCTCCTCCTCCTCCTCCTCCTCCTCCTCCTCCGCTCCTCTCGACTACTGCTTGTGGATGTCCTCGCTGCGGATGATCTTGTAAATGATCCAGTAGAAAATGTTAAAAATGAGGAAGACGAGCGGGAAGGCCACGCGGGACACCGTGTCGATGCGCTTGGCGCGGCCGATGAACAGCTTCTTCATCTCATCGATGGTCTTCTCGGGCGGGCCCGAGGCCGGGGCGTTGTTGTTGTTGCCCTTGATGGCCATGCCGTCTTTGGCCTGCAGGCAGGCGGGGCCCATGCCGTAGCCGGGGAAGCTGAAGCGCCCCTCGCCTGTCTCATCCTCCTGCAACACAGGCCAAGACTCAGGCTGTTAGGAACCAGAGAAAGACATTACTGTTGGAGGTGTGTGTGTGTGTGTGTGTGTGTGTGTGTGTGTGTGTGTGCATCAGAGCTCAGTTCAATTTCAGGTCAGTTAATAACAAAAGAGATTCAGACATGAAAAGCAGATATTCCAGATGACATAAAGTGAAGATGAAAAGTCATTTCATATTGTTTGTTTGTGTCTGAATTAAACTTGAATCTTTACTTTTAATTTGTGTTCATATTACTGTTCTTGGCAAGTCCCGCCCTGCGTAGCATTTAAGCTCCAGGATTGGCCAGGCGCTCCTCGCTCGCCGAGGTTCCAGTACTCTGGTTTGTTTGGGTCCTGACCAATGGGCTACCTGGACTCTAACCTGAAGCAGTCGTCTCTGCCTCAACCAGCGAAACAGGACGGGTCCTAAGAAACGTTTTCCAGTCTCTATCATTTCACTGCTTCCTGATTGACCATAACGTGTCCCGCCTGTACTGTCACTGACTAGTTTGGATTCCTTTAAATCTGACAACCTGATCATTCTGATCATATGTCTTCATTCAGAAAAAACAAACACAAATGCAGCCATGTTATGTGACAGTTACAGTGTGTCACACCGACATTCATGGTACAAACAGAGAGCACAGTTCTCCAACGGTCAGATGTGGCTCATTGATCGGTGTTTGGAGTGTTTGTCCTCATGTGGTGTCATCGGATGAATCTCACTCGATCATAAATAGGAGGCATGTGGCCGGTTGTTCATTATTGGCATAGGTACCCCCCCCCCCTAAACACTATGTGAGGGCAGGTGTTGTGTAAATACTGAAGATGACATCAAAAGGCTGTAGAAGAAGAAGAACGTCAGCAGAAGTGAAATCGAGGTTCTGTTAAAAAACTTAACGAGTTTGGGAGAATTTCAATTGCTTCTCAATGTCTCTCAACACGGGCCTGTAGCTCGCAGCTAACAGCGCTAACAGTTTTTGTTAAATGTAATTCAGAAGAGGAATATAAAAGGTTTTATAGTCAATCCATCTATTCTTTATCTTTTCCTCTTCCTGACCATTTACATCCACAGTTTAAAGTCACTAACTTAACCTGCACCGTGCAGACACACTCCACTCAGAAAGCCCCTCAAACGGTGGATTCATAAATCATGAGCTGCACATTGATCACACAGCACGCGCCTCGCCTTCGTAAAAGTCATCAATACGAGACGAAGCTGAACGCTGAGCGTGTTTATCTCACCCGTCATGGAGATCGAGGGGGGGGCGGTGAATGGATCGGATTGATTGGCATGCGCTGCACTCAAGGTTATGTCGTGTGTGTGTGCGTGCGTGTGTGTGCGTTTGTTTGTTTTTTCGCCCGTGCACGGGGAGATATTGAAAGTCCTATCTGCACCGTCACCCTGCCTTTTCATTACGGGAGACACAATGACTTTCTTATCTGCTTCAGAGACTCCAACACAAACAGTGCGATGGGCTGAGAGACACTGAAGGTGTGTGTGTGTGTGTGTGTGTGTAAACTAAACTAGGAAAATAACCAGCGCTCCAAAGTGCCCTTCAACGCCAAAACAACACCCATGAAATTAAATAATTTGCAGACGAAAAGAATCCCTCCACTGAGCAGTCTTTGTGCACGATTTTGATAAAAGACAATGTCAACAAATTCATGCGTGAACACGACTTGTGTCCCCCGTGGGGAAGTCTATCAGCGGGGAATCTTTCCAGTGCATTGTGGGAAAGGAAAAAGGAGCATTTTTTTTATGATAAAGAAGAAAAAGCAGGATGCGCAGCCTGGAGCCGGAGGAAGTGTTGGCAGCAGGAGAACTTAACGACTGACGCAAAACCTCTGCAGCGGCAACAAATCAAGCAGCCGGCTCAGCTCTCCTCTGTTTCACCAGCCTGCAGTCTCCAGCAGGCAAAATGAGTCAACCAAAATCAAAATGCTCCTAAAATCACATATATGTGAGTGTGCATGTATCTCACTGTATCTATAGACATGTGTTTATGTGGAGGACCACCAGGCAGAGATCCATTTTTAGTACCTCGTGTCCCCGTTCTGTCCTTGCATCCACACCAAGCCATCTATTACTGTTAACACACACACACACACACACACACACACACACACACACACACACAGGGTGTCTTACACACTAGCCGCGATGCTAGCCGACCTCTGCCCGTCCTTCAGTGACGCTGCTAAACTATTACAGATGCTCCGCTTTATTCTCACTGCCATGTGATTAATGTGGAGGGGAGGAGGAGACGTGAGGAGGAGGTGCAATGAGGATGGGGGAGGAGAGGGGAGGAGGAAGCCCTGCAGCCAGTCAGGAGACCCCTAACTGAAACAAAAACCTCCGGCCTTGGAAGATCCAGGTGATCCATTATATTCAAGACTAATTCGATGTTTACTCCATTAACGAAAAAAGGACTGAGATGGATGGATGGACAGATAGATAGATAGATAGATAGATAGATAGATAGATCGATAGATAGATAGATAGATAGATAGATAGATAGATAGATAGATTGATAGAAGCAGCTCACTCCTCTTTCCTCTCTTTTATTTTGTTGTTGTTCTTCCTCCCTCCATCATTCTCCTCCTCGTCTCTCTCTTTCATAAAACCTCACAGACCTTTCTTTGTTACAGAGGTTACTTCTTCTTTATATCTATAACTTACATTATTGTTATCAATCATTAATATTCATTATTCTGTTGAGTTTGGTTAAATGAAATGTTTCTGTCATTGGAGTCTCGTAGCTCTGAGCACATAACGAACGTTTCTTTTCACGTCTAATTCTGTGAATTAAGGATTCATTGTTGGAACAGTGGAACGGCTAAAGACGGGTTTGATGAGTTTTATTCTGGTTTTGTCTAGTTTGAATGAAGTGTGATCAGCGAGGTCAAATCGCTGTCCGACTGGAGTCTGGTGGCTTTGAGGAGAACATATTGATTGTATCTTTTGCACATTAATAAAATAGAATAATTGTCCAAATCCCATGTTCATTTCTTTATTATTTATTCTCTCGAAAAGAGGACAAAATTAGCGAATCCATCCGCCCAATGTGAGAGGGTCTTAGTGTCCTTTTAGTCCAGTGAGAAAGGGGCTAAAGATGCAGGTGATGCACCAGTCTGGACATAGCCTGTCACCTGTGACAGCAAATACTACTACTAATAATACTAATACTAATACAACACTAATAATACTAATACTAATAATAATATAACACTAAACCTATTTACAGAACAAAGGTTAGCAAATATGATTTGCCACATCAGGCAGAGGTCAGTGTTTCTCTACCAATGAGGAAACTTCTTTATGTTTTTAATCTTTTAAATAAGGGGACCTGAAGAACACACCTAATACTTTAAATTAGGGAGTATTTTAAAGGCTATTAGCAATATATTGTTTGACTGCGTGTCCTTAGACACTGCAGAGACAAATTCTTCCCATCAGGAATTATTTCTGTCAGAATGCGGAGCACTCTTTACAATGTAAACATGTGAGTACACTGTTCATGTTAAAGCTGATGTTGTGTTGGTGGAGCTGCTCGTGACCTCGGTGTTTCTAACATCCCGGCCGCAGTGACGGCGGGTCAGGGCTGGTCTCTGACCCGTCACTGACACATCAGAGGAGCTCTTCTCAAACCCATCTCACCATCGTCTTGTCCTTTCATCCTGTGACCGTGTCTCAAAATAACTGAAGGAATTGTATTTAATTTGCATCAAGCTCATATTAATACTACAATGATTGCAGCTGCCTATTCCTGTGCATTGTGGTGCTTTTTATTCCTGATGCTTTATGTAAAAGGACCTTCAGATGAAGCGCCTGGAGGGGAAAAGGAAATTGACTGAACGAGAAGGAAGGATGAGTAGAGAAGACAAAGCTGGAATTTCAGACAGAAAGCGAAAGCAAGAAGCAGAGAAAGAGAAAAAAAGTAGAGAATGGAAAACACAGCAACAAATAAAGAAGAATGATAGGAGAGAAATGCAGAAGAACAAAGAACCGTTGAGAGGTTAAAAGGCGTCGGAGTGACGGAGGGATGGAAAGAGAGGAAGACTGGAAAGAAGCAGAGGGTAAAAAGAGAGCAAGAGGACCTCTTAGCTCGCTCATCCATCATGCTTTCGTCTCCCGATTGAAGCACTTATACGTCCGCCTCTGATTAATCGAGCAGATTAGCAGGAAGCAGAAAGCAAACTGCGTCAGGCCCGCTATCCTCCACCATCTCCTCTGCAAATATTACCCTCGGATACTTGTTTTAGGGACCCGCATTTACATAGAACATGATTCAGAGAGGTGTCAGGCCCAACTACCGCCGGCATCAGTCTCTCCTGAATGAGGCCGGAGGAGGAAATCCTCTGCTTGCGTTCCGCTTTATAACCCCCCCAAGAAGCAATTCCATCCGAGCTGTGGGGAAGGAAATGTATTATAAATTTGCCTTTGCCGATCCATTTTGTGGTGGATTCATTTCAAAACCGTCCTCAACCCCGCTCTCCTCTCTGCAGCTCTGCTCGATGAGCGCCTTTCGAGGCTTTTTAGGACGTTTGGGTACCGATGTGTCGACGTGGAGTGGATTCTGTGGAGCGGAGAGGAATGTCTGAGTAGATGCGAGTTCAGAAAATGGTCTACGGTTCTACTTATCAAAGCAGACACTCGTATCTTCTTGCTGGAGCTGCTCGTGGTATTATATGTGTTGATGTTTCATTTATTTCAGGGCGAGAACAGGTTTATCATGCAGTGGTCATTGTTGAGCTTTTGTTCTATTTTTCTTCCTTAACATGTCTTCTTCCAGACTAGTTTAAAGAAAACATCTTAAACACACATTCAGGTGTTTATTTCACTTCTTTGTTTGTTTACATCTGTAGATTTCTCCATTAGAGTTATTACATAATGCCTCATTTGCATATTTAAACACAACATTTCAGCAAACTTGTAACACAATAAATACTCCTCTTAATGTGAGTGATGAAGTGGTGAAGTTTCATGGTGATATCTATGAGTTCATGTGTTCACCTGTAGAGTCTCTAGATGTCTGTAATGTAACTAAACGTCTCTTTAAAGGACGTTTCCTCTCAATGAGTTTGTTCTCAGACTCTGATCCAGATTCAGCAGCTCTTACATTCACCAAGTCAAACGTAACTGCACAATTAAAAAGCAGGTGGTTCTTAGTGTTTGTGGCTAAAGGTCACATGAATCATGCAGCTCAGCAGCCGGTCTGAGTAACATTAGATATCGTGGAAACCTCATCTCATCTCATCTCATTGTTGATCACAGCAGAGACACCTGCTCATCTCTAACACAGCCTCTGATCAAGCTTCTGTCCTTCTGAGGCTCGTGGAACAGAGACCGGCTTGAACATCTGGCAGGGTGCATGCTGGTCTCATCCATTCATAACAATAACTACTCACAATCATGCTCTGTAATTTGTAGATATCCCACGAAAATGTTTTTTGTGTGATCTTTCAGTCAGGAGAGCGATGTTCGTCCCGTCGGTGTTTTCGGCACTTAACTTTCACTAAACAGTTTCAGCGCTTCTGTGGTCGTTTCAACCCAAACGACCTTCGTTCCTTTCTTCAACCTAACCAAGTTAGGAAACCAACTACCTCGCTAAGTAGCCTTTGTAGCATTTGTAACGAGTCACAGATTTTGGTGTAGAGCCAAAGTTCAGTCACCGTAAAATAAAAGTAAATGAAAGCAGGAAATAAGCAGCGATTCTGCATGAACAAACATATTTTATTTTTTCCATTTGAATACAATATTGTCTCTGATTCTCCTTCCAGCGATCCTCTCATCCACCCCTCTCTCTCTCTCCCCCTCCCTCTCTCTCTCTCTCTCTCTCTCTCCCCCTCTCTCCCCCCCCCCCTCTCCTTCTCTTTCTCTCTCTTCCCCTCTCTCTCTCTCTCCCCCTCTCTCTCTCTTTTCTCTCCCCTCTCTCTCCCTCTCTCTCTCTCTCTCTCTCTTTCAGCCACGACACCTTTAGCTTCATGCATTACATGTGATATTTAAATCAGGTCAGTCGGGGTTCACTTCAGCCTTTGATGTCAGATGGACATAATGAACCCGTTCCATAACTAGCTTTCATCAATAGTCACTTTACTAATTATTTAAAACACTAGATTCCAGCCTGGTGATACTTTATCTGTTTATTACTGTCGACAAATCTAAAAAAAACAAAACATTATTAAATATCTCACACATATGTAAAATGTACTTTTTCTATTTTTGTTGAATGTTTACATTATTTACTGCTCACTATATTTCATATCTTCATTTGGCATCTGTGGCACTATGACAGTATGTATGTGTGGGATTGAGTCAGGATAAAGAGAATTATTGTAGTTAATCTGTAATCTAGTGTTTAACATATCATCTTCCACCTCTTCAGTTTCATGAAAACTGATTTAATACAGTTCTGTTTTGTATTTAGTGATGGTGTTTGCTATTGCATGCTTCATACGATGATGTTGCTCCTCCTCCGGTCTTTGTCTCCTGCTAAATTGCGTTCAATATACAGCTGAACTGCATTCTCATCTACGTTTCAAGAGAAATATATTTAATTCCGGATTACGTTCACAGTTTTAAACACGTGGTTAAAGTTGTAAATTGACTTAGCAGGTTCAGTAAATAGTTTGTCTTGGAATAACGTACGTAATCTATGAAGGTAAATTAAAATAAGTCAACGTTGACTTTTGTCTCACACGGGACACAAACAGCAGCCTCCTGGGTGAAAGTCCTGTGTTTGTGTGACTCATCCATCCCTCACGCAGACTATGTTAAGAACACGTCAAAATGAAACATTATCCGGGAGGTAAAATACAGTTCCACTGTATGGGAACGTACATGCGGTCCTTGGGTCTAAAAGGTCAGTTCATTAGAGTGTTGTAAGAACACGGAGGGCCTGACGAGAATTCATGTTTCAACTAATCCAGTGGCTTTAAAGCGGCGTAATAAGGGCAAGAGGTCGAAGCAGTTCTTCAGCCAACAGGCAGTCACACAAATATATGGATATTAACATAAAGGAAATATGGTAATTGGGCTCCAGTGAGTTGTATTCAAGAGAAAACAACAACAACAACAACGACGAGTGCTTCCAGTCTGTCAGTGAAACTCTTCCTCTACTAATCCGGAAGCAGTGATTGTGCTGTACGACACTTCACAGCCGGCCCGTCAATCAGGAGGTTGAGTTTAGCCGGGGAGAGATCGCTGATCGCCTCCTAATCCCCGCGCTCTCTTATCTTCTTTGTTCTCAAAGCTGCTGAACAGCCTGCGAGATCAAGGCATTTAGAGCGTACCAGCATGTACGCCGAAAAACACCTCATCACAGCTAACGAGCTGATTGTAGCCGATCAATCAGCAAGTCGCTTCGCCTAATAAGGCGCTGTCATTCCTAAACAGTGGGGAGTCCCTCGGGGGCCACTTATCCCCCCCCCCCCCAAAAAAACAAACTGTACAGGACTTTTTTTCCCAGAAGGCCGAGCGTGCGTTAAAAACAGAATCAGCTGCATTTTATCCCCTCGTGTTGTTGAGGTGAAGGAGAAGAGGAGGAGGACGGTCGCTCTCTACCTCGAGGCCCAATGAAACGCGCTATGTGTTGTTGTTGCTGTTGCTGCTGTGAGACCGGATGGGATTTGTCTGTAGCCCAGTGATTTCTGACGCATCTGACAGAAGTGATTTCACTCCACAACAGATAATTCCTCACAAATAATTTATTTAAATGAAAGCTTTTCTTCCTCCACAAAATACTGATTTGCATTCTGCGCCCTGAACTTCAGTGGGTTCCTGATTGAAGTGGAGGCGAGAGGCATTAATGTTCCACTTTGACTTCTAAAAGGCTCTCTCTCTCTCTCTCTCTCTCTCTCTCTCT
>NW_022280152.1:501168-506205 GCF_004355925.1 Anarrhichthys ocellatus | reverse complement strand
CTCTCTCTCTCACTCTCTCTCTCTGTCTGTCTGTCTGTCTCTCTCTCTCTCTCTCACTCTCTCTCTCTCTGTCTGTCTGTCTCTCTCTGTGTCTGTCTGTCTCTCTCTGTCTCTCTCTCCCTCTCTCTCTCTCTCTCTGTCTGTCTGTCTCTCTCTCTGTCTCTCTCTCCCTCTGTCTGTCTCTCTCTCTCTGTCTCTCTCTCTCTCTCTCTCTCTCTCTCTCTCTCTGTCTCTCTGTCTGGAGAGCTCGTCTGTGTTAAACAAGCGAGCCGCTGCCAGGCGGGCCTATCCTTCAAGGATGAGTGGCGCTATTGATCTGATCCCCCTGCAGTTGTTTCTCTCCCCCAGCAGGGGGGGGTGTCACTCCGCCTCGACGCTCGGAGGAGCATGCCCCCCCCCCTCTCACAGGGCTGCGGTATCTGTCCATTCGACGCTCCGTCTTTCTAAATCAGACAGCCTGCTGGAGCAGGTAGCCTCCCACCCCTTGTCTCCCTCTGTCTGGTTCTCTCCGGACTATCGGTGTCACTAACGAATCAATAAAGCATCCGGGTAGAAAGCACAGAAAATCAGCACAGCTGGGACTAAACCAACTGCTGCAGCTACCTGCACTGCAACGACAGCGTCGACTCTCGGCACCGACAGACCGTGCTGCTGATACATCCACAGAAAGCTCCTCTTAGCCGTCCTCTTAGCTTCCTCCCAGTGTTGTTCATGAATGTGCCCTCGCTGCTTCAAAGAAGTCTTTAAAAGCAGCACACGTGCATCCAACAGTTGCATAAACGCCACAAAAACCCCTCGAGGACTTTCTTCGCCTCGGATTTCAAAGTCTTCCAACTGCGCTCAGCTGCACCTCGCAGCCATTCATCACTGCTGTGACCACGATCAACAACCGACCAATCCCTCCGGGGAAATACCGCTCTAATCCAATCCATCCTACCATCCTAACTCAATTAGCGCGTGGAGTTGGAGATGTGTGCTAAGCGTGCTGGTAATTCCCGTAGAACACGACTAACTTTTATTAGTATTACATATACATCATGTTTTGCTGGTATCGTTCTGTTTAACTTTTTCACTGGAAAATAATATTGATATTTGACAATTCTGCAGAACTCCAGATACATTAATTACTCTTTATAAAATGACTATTTTTTGGTAAATTGACGACAAAGTTCTTGCACACCACAAAGTCTTAATGACAGATGTGTTGTATCTAAAACTCACCAAAAATATGTGGTTATTTGGTTAAAAATGAACAATGCAGGATGGTGTCTATTGTCTATAATACAGCACATAATGTCTGGTCAACACTTGATGTGATCAGAAGAATCCTTCTTATGCAAACACTGCAAGCTCCGAATGTATGACATGAGCGTCACAGCACTGCTGCACGCTGCTGCACGCTGCTTCACGCTGCTGCACGCTGCTTCACGCTGCTGCACGCTGCTGCACGCTGCTGCACGCAGCTTCACGCTGCTGCACGCTGCTGCACGCTGCTGCACGCTGCTGCACGCTGCTGCACGCTGCTTCACGCTGCTGCACGCTGCTGCACGCTGCTGCACGCAGCTTCACGCTGCTTCACGCTGCTTCACGCTGCTGCACGCTGCTGCACGCAGCTTCACGCTGCTTCACGCTGCTTCACGCAGCTTCACGCTGCTGCACGCAGCTTCACGCTGCTTCACGCTGCTTCTTGCATTGACGCTGTGAACGTTGGCATTGGATGTAAATTCAAATGTTTGCGTCACCCGACGATAAAACATAAAACACAAACTGGACAGTGAACCCTCTGTCGGAGGGTTTACGTGAGCTGCAGCTCCGGCAGAGACGCTCCCCTCTGCAGAGAGCTGGAACCTGACCGATAGTCCTCTAAGAGCCCTAATGGAGGTCCGTGGATCACATTAGAGTCACATTAGAAGGACTGGACAGAGAGGTTAATTAAGAACGTGAGACGCCCAAAGACACTCTCTCTCTGTGTGTGTGTGTGTGTGTGTGTGTGTGTGTGTGTGTGTGTCAGTGGGGTTTCATCATGGCTGGATTTATTTCACGGCAGAGCCGCCGGGATTAACGGTGACGTTCTTATTGGGGGGGGGGGGGGGGTTTTATTCTCCAGGTTTATTCATCGTGCTTGAATACAAAGTAAAAAAGACCCGAGGAGCTGAATTTAAAACTGTTTTACACTTTTGAATAAATCCTACATTTGGAGCACATTATACAAACCTTTCGGCAGAATCCTGTTTCAAATGCAAATACCTTAAATTCCTCTCTGTGTTTCCTTCGTGTCCTCAGAAGTCCTGTTAGTTTCTAGTGGAAAACACAAGATGCTTTCAAGGGTTCGTGATGAGTCAAGGTGGTTTGTGCTCCAGCGGTGGGAAGCAAGTACGTTTAAGGACACTAAGTACGCTTATGAGGTACTTGTACTTTGCTCAAGTACCTCCATCTAATGCCACTTTATACGTTTTATCCGCTACTCTTCAGAGGGAAATATTGTGCTTTTGACTTTTAAGTCGTTCATTTGAAATAAAACTATCTTAAATTGCGCTCACCGTTACTTTTAATACTTTTACTATTAATATTTCATGTACATTATGCTGACAGTACTTCATTGCGTTTACGTGTAGCTGAGGGTTTTTACAGCGTAGTATTACTAGTTTGTGAGTAGTTGTGCTCCGTACTACATTGTATATTGTCTTCACCAGCTGTATTACATCTAAAGACAATCTTGTTTTTGATGGATTGAAAAGTTCTGATTTGTTGGTATTTTGAGTCTTTTCCCTTTTTTTGATTATCATGAACTATAAAATAAATCAAATTGAAGTAAATCTGTCTTTTAAAGGATTCTTTTGTGCATCTAAAGCAGCAGCTCTGTCTTTGTGCTAAGCTAAGCTAGCCGGCTGCTGGTTGCACCTCAGCTCAAAAAATATCAAACTAGTCCTTTAATGCCTGACTCATCAAATATCAGAAAAAGGTTTTAATCACATCTTTGGAGTGTTTTTTAATTAAATAGAGCAGCCAATCTAACAGGAATAAAAACAAAGTGTTCTGGGGTTCATCTTTGCTTTCTGCCGGTTCGGGTTTATGGAACTCACTAGTGACGCAGCAGATTTATTAAAACCGTCTTTATGTTTGTCCTATTCTTATCTTCATTCTGTGGAGCTTCATCTGTTTTCATTAAACTTTCATCCAATATTCATTTCCACTTTCCGTTCCATCTCTCTGTCATTTGGTTGCTGCTTTCATTAAAATGGCCTGACAGCGCCACAAACCGCATTTATTTTTCCAACACGTGTGAAAAGGCAGAAGTAACAGCTTAAGTGTGAATATTCACATACAATTGCCTCGTGCTACATGTTCAGGGTAAAGAACCCCTCATGAATAATTCACAGCCAGTGACTTCAGTCACCTGAACTCACCGCGAGACAGGAAAAGCCCATCGGTCACATGTAATGAACGACAAGAAACACAGAACTCAGCTCAGCTTCTGTCCTAAATTCACCTTCAGCAGCACAACATGACAGCAAAATAAACCCCGATAAGAAGTCCTCACTAACAAAAAATGGCCTCAGCTGTGAAAATGTTGACGTCAACAGAACAGACGAGCTGCTTTTAGCAAAACTCGAATGATGTAACAGGACCGCCGGCCTAATTTCACCTCCTGCTTTCGTCGTGTGTCACAGAAAAATAAAAAGAAACATGCAAAAGGTTCGGCGTGCCGGATGTGGGTCAATCCTGAGCCCACGTTCCTCTCTCCGAGTCTGATTCACCTGAAAGTGCAGCGGCAGCCGGACCGCTAATCTACCTCTTCACCCGCCATCACAGCTCAGGGGATTGGGGATTACAACAATAGGATTTAGGGTTTATACTTTTTTCATATATCTTTTTTTTTTTCCTCCCCCACAAACCCCTCTCAGCTCCGTGGCTCCGTTCCCCCCCGATGCATTCATCAAACTCACGTGGAACAAACGGCATCAAACAGCTAATTTAATTTGGTGCCATGAAATCCACAATCAGGTCGGAGACGTCGTCTGTGAAAGGCGGTTCCCAACCTAAGTCGCGGGATCCTCCAAAGTGGTCATGAGATTAATCCCAGGGGTCGCAAGAAGATGATGAAAGTTATGAAAGAAGACAAAATAAAACACATTTCTGCCACGTAAAATGATTTCGTAGTTGTTTATTAGGATATTAGTAAGTAAAACGGGAAACTATAGTCAGCTCTTCAGTTGACACTTTACATTTATTTGAATGCGTTTATTCTTCATCACGTGATTTTCTTTTACTGCTACTACGTATTACTTCCATAGTATTTATCTTTCATTACTCCTCTTCATTTATTTTCTCTTACTATGAGGTCAGTTTAGTCGCCGTTCTGGAGCTTTTGATCATAAAACATGATCTTCATGAGCAGAAACATCTGCTAGTGTTTGTGCGTATTGACATCCCCTCACTGCTTTCAGATGTGTTACAGAACAGAGAGAGCAATTAGTTGATTCATTAAAAAATGAAAACAATCATCCCAAATATTAATAACTGTAAAAAACAAACATGATCTTTTCTCCAAACTCAACCCTAAACCTGATCCTGACTCCATCCTTCACACTAAACTTAAACAATCTAATCCTGAACTGGACTTCCTGGCACAGGGGTCCTCACTTCACAGGAACCACGTAACCTTTACTGGCCTTGCGAGGACACTCGGTCCTCATAAATACGGAAACACACGAACGTGCTCACACACACACTAAAACGTGTCAAACTCAATCAAGCAGCTCCGGTCGTGGCAGGCATGAACACATGCCCTACAAAGGCCAAATGCACGACAGCACACGCGAACGCACTCATGCATGGTCACCGGCTGTATAGATACAATCTCTCCACCTCTCACACACACACACACACACACACACACACACACACACACACACACACAAATACAGGACTGTACGGATTGTATACTGCAGGCTCATTGTTGCATTTCTTGTGGGTGTTTTCTTGACCTACACACACACACACACACACACACACACACACACACACACACACACA
>NW_022280152.1:494111-501158 GCF_004355925.1 Anarrhichthys ocellatus | reverse complement strand
CACACACACACACACACACACACACACACACACACACACACACACACCACCAGTTTCACAATCAACCAGCTCTTCAATATTCCCTGCAGGCCTGACAACTTTACTCCTTATTCAATACAGCAGCCTCGGGCTGATAAATCCAACCGGACACACGAATTGACTGATTAAATACTTCAAAGACAAAACCAACGAAGGAAAGTAGAGGAAGAAGAAAAGAAGGAGCCCTAATACATCTCAACACTCCCATCTTGACATTGTGCTTTGTCATTTTTACTGAATATATCCAAATCAGTTTTGGGAAATTCAATAAACTTGACATATTTTCAGGTCTCCAGTTTATCTTCATCACATCAAAGGCATTCTTCATCGGCTTTTTTTTGAAAAGAGAAAAAGTACGGAGGTTCTGATGTGTTTTTGACTTCACAGCGATGTCACAACAAAGAAAAGAAAAAGGTTGTTGATGTCATCATCATGTTTAAATGCTGCTGTTTTCCATCAATAGTGGATTAAGCATCACATTCACAAACACACCCGCGCACACTCACCACCCTCACAAACAAACAACAAAAACACCTCGCTGTTATAGAATGTTAATCATTCGACGTCTGCAGCCACTTGGTTCAACTCAACATCTCACACAAGGTCCATCTGGTATTTGTTCAGGATCTATACTTTCATAATGATTAGACAAACTGCATCGGCTGCTGAGGATCATGTGGTACGGTTGAAAGTTGCAGAAGACCTAACGTTGTCTATTGTCACCCACATCTCCTCAAAAACAGCAGCTTGGTCATTATCCTGAGCTTCAAACTGTGACACTCTACATGACGGCCACGTTGTTTAAAGAACAATGACGTTGAGTTGCTAAGTTGTGTTGGTTGCATTGCTGATGTTACTAAGTCGCATTAGCGCGTCATGTCACCACGTTGTGTTAGTCGCGTTACTAAGTCTTGTTAGCACTTTGCGTTAGCATGTTGTGTTCGTCGAGTAAGCACGTTGTGTTAAGTGACTCAACCTTCTTAACTTCGTAACAAACATACTTATATTAACCCAAACCACCAAAAGTAGCCGGACAGTGTCACATAGACGAGGACATTCTCACTGAGAAGTCACAGCTAAAAAAGTCTGCAACGCTCCCATCTCTGCCTCTCGTAAATTATGCATTTCCAGAACCAAAATTTTCGGAGCCGAGAGGAAAGTTTGTTTGTTTGTTTTTTTCCTCCTCTTCTACATTGTGAATCCATTATGAGCCTCGTCTCTGTTTGCTCTGCGGCTCAGCTTTTAATCATGCTCCACGCTCCGCCCATGAAACATTGATGGCCTGTGTTTCTGAGCGGTGAATCTTTCAGAAGGCCCGGGGACGGAGGGGAGCAGGGATTTTAATCCAAACTGCGTTTTCTTCGTGTTTACACTGCCGAGCATCGCCCCGACGACCACCTGACGAACTCGAATGTTTTATTCTGATAAAAGCACGAGGAGGATCTCCACCGCAGTGGTGCCGCTTTTCATCCCTTAAAAAACAACACATCTGTGGTTTTAAACAATTTGTTTCTGTTTTGTTTGGGTGTTTGGAGACAGAAACAACAAGTCTGGGCACAGCTGAGGCTCCAGTGTGGACAAAACAGTGTTTGTGTTTGACCATTGGAAAACAGAGCTCGTCTTTAGTACTTCTTCTTCAAGATCTTTTCTCCTCACAAACTTTCTGTCTTTTCTCTAATGCATCTAAACATCTGAAGGACACAACGTTAACGGCAGCTATGGAGGATCAGTAGAATAGTTCGATTCATAAATCATCTTTATCGAATCTTTAAGTCGTATATTATTCTTTCAAAAGCACTAAAAGCTCATTCATAACGCCTCACTCTTCACTTCAGCTGATATCTCTGTCGAGGCACCGGGACACACACACAAAAACAAAAAGAACTGGCGGACAGATAAAGAAAAGCAAATGTAAATGTGAATGTTGGACTGTGTCACAGATGTGACGGATGTATTCACCTTCATGTGTCGTCGCCTCCGTCTGAAGCGCAGCAGCTCCTTGTGTTGGCGGGCGATGAAGTTGACGGCGGCGTACTCCAGCAGAGCCGAGAACACAAACAGCAGACACACGGCCATCCAGATATCGATGGCTTTGACGTAGGACACCTGTGGAGGAGGGGAGGAGGTGTTAGAGGAACAGGAAGTCACATCATAATGATGCTGAACGAAGCCACTCCGACAACGAAGGAAGTGATGCCTTCAAGTTTAAAAAGTTTCCAGCTTCAGACTGTCCTGACAGTTTCTCCAAGTTTCCAGAGTACAGTTTTTTTGCACTCAATACACTGCATATAATATTTTACTCAAATTTATATCTAGAGTGGTCAGCTGTGGGTTAATCCAGGTTGGACAGGGCGACTGTTTATGAGAAGTGGACCTGATCATCGTGATGTCACCCTTTGGTTTGTGGACTACGGTTTTGAAGCCCTCGAGTTCGGCATTTTCGGTCGCCGCCATCTTGTTTTTGTTCAACCAGAAGTGACCCCAGAGGGTGGAGTTAAGCACAACCGAACAAAATGTTCCTATTAACTTTTATGAAGTGAAAACACACTATGAAAGGGTTAAAGTTGTAAGACGAAAACATGGACAACTACCAGACCGGACAACGCTATGCATAGACCTGTCAATCACCGTGTAGCCCCGCCCTGAAGCATCCCCTGCTTTATGGTCTGTTTGACTCTAAATGGACCATAATGTACTAAATGAACATCATGCTGTATTGAAGAAGACTTGAAACTAGAGATTGAGACCATAAACTCATGTTTACAATGTTTACTGAGGTAATAAATCAAGAGAGAAGTAGAGTCATTTTCTCATAGACTTCTATACAACCAGAGGAGTCGCCCCCTGGTGGACACTAGAGAGAATGCAGCTTTAAGACATGTTAAGGTATGTGACCTTGGGTCGGATGTTAAACCACTGAGTGGGAAACCTTGTGGTTGGAATGAGTTACTACATGAACATATAAAGATATACTAGCTGCATATAGTTAAAGTAGATTGAACGGACTAAACAGACAGATGGCGAAACAGCTACATTACAACCAATCAGCACATAAAAGCAGTCGAGTGTCAGCAGCTTCGACGTACGAAGAGTGAAGCAAGATGGACAGTTTAAGGGCTGTCCAGATAATAAGTGCTAAACGGAGTCTGGTTGGATCATTGTCTGATTGCTATCTGCCCGCCAAGTGTCATTATTCAAGTGCATTCACCCCGGCCTGTCATAACAACTCTGTGCCTCCACACGGTATTACACTGCGCCGCCTCAGACGGAGATCCCCGTTCTGACACACAGAGAGCAGAAAACCCACAATCAGCCGTTTAAGATCCAATTAAACTATGACTTCGGATCACTTTCACAAACATGCAGCAGCGCTTATCATCGCCGCTCAGCCTCCTTGTGATTCATGACCGTTCGCGCCGAGTCTGATGCACATATCTCGAATGCACGACTGATTCCCACCCCCCCCTTCCCCCCGTGAACTCATTCACTTGGGTTGTTGGTCATCCAGGCAGAGAGAGAGAGAGAGAGGATTCTTAGAGTACTCCATTTTACTGACAGAATACAAATAATAACAAAAAGACATAAAACAGATCTTAAAGGTATTTACATTTTTGGATTCTGTATGTTTTGCTATAGTATGTTATTTTTCAGTTGTTTGGATGGAAATAGAAGATGAATTAAATATATTTGGATCAAAAGCAAGATGAAGAAAACACATTTACATGAAGCAATTTGAAAGAATCCCTTTAAATGTCCCTTTTCCTGCCTGAAAATCCTTCATTCTGTAAACAAAATGCATCCTTCTCTGAAAGGTGGTTGAAAGGCATTCTGGGAAAGTAACCCACTGAGTGAAGTAAATGAAGCAGATGCAGGGAGAGTGGGTACAACAAATTGTTGTCTCTAACCATCATGTCTCTAATCAGTTTATTTCCTGGTGTCCATTTAGTTTTACTGCCAATTAAAGCTTGAGAGCACGAAATGTCCGAAATAAGCTGAACGAAGCCTTTTCCTTATTGTGGTCGTTAGATTTAGATTCAGTACTCAGAAGATCTTTAAAGTTAGATACTGAAAGTATTGAAAGCAGCCGGTAGATCCTTGATTTTCGGAGTTTGGGTAGATCTTAAAGGTATGATTCATAGATAAAAATTCAAATTCGATGAACACAGTCAGTGACGGCATTGAATCATCAAATGATAAACTCTGAAGGTGGGCAGACTGGAAGCAGGCGGGCTGAGCTAAAACAAACCGAACTCAAACAATCCTGTTTGAGTTCGAGAGCTTCTGACAGACGAACTGACCAGCGGCGGCATCCTGAACGGCAGCTCAGGTGACGTTACTGAACTCACGCTTCACAGGACAATGTTCAGAGAAGAAGAAGGCAGCGGAGGGCTGCGACCGCCAGCGAGCCAGGCGGGCTTTTATTTACAAGGATGGCCGTCAGCCGTGCATCATATTCATCATACGGCCTCCATACTGTGTACAACATCACATGTGTGTCACGCTACGTTCATCGCATGTACGCCTCCTATAGTGTTACATCCTCGTTATAGTGTCAGTTGTCTGCCAGAATCCTTTATGTAGGTTTATCTTAAGAGGGACACAGTATTAGTTTAATATCAACTGTCATTGTACAGTACTTTAATTGAATGAATGTTGTGTTCCATCTTAAATGGTATCGTAAAGGTCTTAAAGGGACAGTGTGGAGGATCTGGTGGCATCTAGCGTCGTGGTTTCAGATTTTGAGGTCATCCTTTCCATAATAACACGACTTTAGGAGGTCAGACGGCCGGTGGCGGTACCACGGTTTTGCACTCTGTGGCTCTAGTTACCACAAGCGTGTCGGAGAACTACGGTGGCCTTCAGGTTCATTTTTACTATGAAATCAGATAAAATTCTAAATATCCATAAAAGTCAGCCACAATAAAAAGAGCCAGTGTTTGGTTTGTCCGTTCTGGGCTACTGTAGAAACATGTTGGACTCTGGGAAGAGGACCTGCTCCCCATCTAGGTATGAAGGGCTCATTCTGAGCTAACGAAAACACAACGATTCTTAGTTTCAGGTGATTACACACTAACGAAGACATCGGTGTGAATAGAAAAGGAGAATGAACAGGAGGAGCCAGAGACAGAGTCCCCGGGATCAGACATGTCAACAAAGACGGCATCCAAACTGTGACGCATCACCTCGTAGACATCGTTGAACTTGTCGAGAGAAGGTTAAATCGTATTTTAGATTCATTAATCTTTCCGTCGGAGCCTCGTGAGGCGTCGTGGACACAGAATCAGTTGTATTTTTTCTTCTGACAAACAGAATAAAAGGACAAATCGCTCACCTTCAGACTGACATTGTGTAATTTAGGAGCTTTCAAACCTCATTAAAGGTGTTATTGTGTCGCAGTAGTGTGATAACAGTAACAGTATTCTTCTGCTTTGCTAAAAATCTCTCACACAGTAATATTTCCTCCTCCTGACTTACCTCCTTTCCTCATCTCCTTCGCCTGACATGGTTCATCCCTCCTCTGTGGCGTGTGAGACGAGCCGTGTGTTTATGTGTGTGTGTGTGTCTACTATCAATCACACACACACACACACACGTACACTCAGATGTACGTGTGTGTGTGTGTGTCTGAGCAGTATGCCCACCTAAGCTCAGCTGTGCTGTGTGATCATTATTGTGACAGCTGAACTGCAGAGGAATCACGGTTCACTTGTTCAATTTTTGGAGCGCATGAAGCACCTAATGTCAACAAACACTGTGTGTGTGTGTGTGGGGGGGTGTGTGTGAGTGAGTGTATGTGTGTGTGTGAGTGTGTGTGTGTGTGAGTGTGTGTGTGTGAGTAAGTGAGTGTGTGAGTGTGTGTGTGAGTGAGTGAGTGAGTGAGTGAGTGTGTGTGTGAGTGAGTGAGTGAGTGAGTGAGTGTGTGTGTGAGTGAGTGAGTGAGTGTGAGTGAGAGTGTATGTGTGTGTGTGTGTGTGTGAGTGAGTGTGTGTGTGCGTGAGTGAGTGTGTGTGTGCGTCTGCGTTGGGATTACAGCTTCCCTGGACATAATTATACAATCCTGGCTCATGCAAAGTCTGGACGTTTTTTTTTTCTCCCTTTAATCTGAAAATCCCTCACAGGAAAAGATTTCTCTCGGTTTTTAAAAAGTTTCTTTGAACTTCGTCTGTTGATTGTCTCTTTTTCTTCTTCCCCTCCATTTCTCTCTCTCATTTCTCCGTCTGTCTGCCTCTTTGCTACCATACACTTCCACTTTATTTTCCATTTCCTCACCATTCTGTCTTCTCTTCCTCTTCATCCATCTTTCCCTCTTTTTTATATAATTCCTCTTTAAATCTTTAATTTCACCTATAAATGTCGCATTCAGCGTTCGGTTGTACTAAGCTCCTCCCTGTTGTTTCATTTCTGGTTTCAGAAAACCAAGATGGCGACGGGCAAAGTGTCGAACTCTAGGCTTCAAAACGTCATTCCACAAACCAACGGATGACATCACAGCGGCTACGTCCACTTCATACATACACTTCATGCTTTAAACATTCATTCTTCAGCAGAACTTTAAGCTCTTTGTATATCTTTCATCTTTTTGTGCCAATCCCTCATTACATTTGTTTGTTTGAAATGTTCAACATCCGCCATCCTCAAACTTCAGGACAAACTTAATGTTTTTCATACGTACATTTTTTTTTGCTGTACTTTCACAAAAATAAAGTTTTCCTTCAATGTTTGGTCAGTGAAAGGTGCGTTTGATTCGTCCTCACCTTGGGCAGGGAGGCTCTGGAACCAGAGCTCTGCGTGGTCATGGTCAGCACGGTGGTGATGCCCAGACCCACCCGGGCGGGCGCGGCGTCCATGTTGATCCAGAAGGAAACCCAGGACAGGATGACGATGAGCAGCGAGGGGATGTACATCTGGATCAGGTAGTAGCCCATCTGACGCTCCAGGTGGAAACGAGCCTCGATACAGGTGAATTTACCTGGGGGACGGGGGTGAGGGGGGGGGGGGGGGGGGGGG
>NW_022280152.1:491742-494011 GCF_004355925.1 Anarrhichthys ocellatus | reverse complement strand
GGGGGGGGGGGGGGGGGGGGGGGGGGGGGGGGGGGGGGGGGGGGGGCAAGGAAGAAGATTGGTTTCATTAAAAGCGAGGAAGCGGTTTGTGGAAGATGAGAGGAAGTAAGATAGATGGAAAGAAAGAGAGAGAGATCCAAAGGAAGCTTAAGTACTTGCATTAGAATAAAATATCCTCATACAGTAGTTTGTATAATATCTTACAAAAAAATGACTCCTCATTTTATGTGTTTATTCCTACAAAAGCCAGCAACACATGTCATTTTCCACTAGTTACATATACAGTCTTTTCAAAATAAACTTCAAAGGAAACTACTTAGTTATGTTTAGGAAAATATTGTTGTTTGGATCAAAATAGCTACAAAAATACCGTTACTTAATTATGCAAGTTACGTGACAAATATATCTATCTATGTATCTGCAAATATCACTGTTTGTTGGACCCGTCCACCGCCCGCACTGTGTGGCCTTCATCCTGGTTTCAAGAATACAAAATAACTTTGTGGGATATCTACGAATTACTGCCCATTATTTACTGGAGGGTAAAGCTAATGCTGGATGAAACCGTCTGACTATCGAGATGAGATTCTGCTGATCAAACACCTGGTGAACACAACGCCTCTCCTCCCCGAGGAAGCTGCACTCACTAGCTTTTGACATGCGCTTCATCCTCCTCAATCCTCCCTGTGGACCGAGAACAAACATCTACAGCAGCCCGACTCAAATGAAAGGACCACAAATAACCCCGGATACCACACACACACACACACACACACACACACAACCAATAGAGACATAGGTTATTTCCATTCCAGACCCAGAGGGCCATGTCAAGCTTTATTCCTCCATCTCTCAGACTCATTAAAGCCTGAGTTAACTCGGGCGCTTGACCCTTTTTTATTATTTATTCACGGACATTTTTAAGCACACTAAACCCCATTGGTGGACATCTTCAAACTGCTTTAGGCTGCGCAAGACGGGATCTTAGCTCTCTATCTAAATGACATAATACACAAATGAATTGAACTCTGATTTTATAAAGAATACTTTGGAACGAATGCTGGTCGGCAACTGTTTTTAGAAAGATCTCTCACTTCCTCCAAAGGAAATAACAGACGGAGGAGGTGGTGTAACTTCTGAGGATGACATGATTATTTATTAACAGAAAGTTTAAAGTAAATCAGGTTTAACAATGAAAGTAGAAACAACCAACCGTTCTATTATGTTTTGTTTAAATCTATTCTAAAGAGTTGCTGCCTACGAAAAGGTTATTACTTCATAACTTATGATACTTAAGGCTTCAAAAGATATTCACAACTCGCTTAGATATTCATGGAGCCAATCATTTGGTCTTTTTGGGAAATTAACTGAATTTGCAGCACAAGAGATTCCAGGAAAAGGAAATAATAATATATAATAATAAACTCTGCTGTAAAGAAAAAAGTTCCTTCGTCAGTTTCCTCCGAGGCGGCGCGGTTTCATTCGCAGGGAAGAGTTTCTGAATTCCCTATTATCTTCACCTCAACACTCACAGTCATGTCCCCTGCATAAAAACAAACAGGTGGAGCTGATGAGACAGAGGTTTACATTAAAGGAGTGATCCAGAGAGAGAGAGAGAGAGAGGGAGAAAGAGGGATTAGAGGAGGGAGAAGATGTTGGACTGGCAGTGAAAAGGAGGATGAGCCAGAGGGGAAAAATAGCGGGACTGACGACGAAGGTGACAGCTTTTCAGACGAAATGTCATCTTCTCTGCAGCTCTCGCGCTATAAGCCAAAGTGTAAATCACCAGCGGGAAATCAGAGAGACACAAATGCTCGTCTTTGCTGAATATCAAATGAAACCTAACAAGGTAAACACTTGTACACAAACACAGCAGGTGGTTCTGGGGGTTGGTGCTGCCAGTTACTTGTTACGGTACAACAGCCGAGAGAGGAGGTTCAGAGGAGCACGCAGCACCAGATGACTCTACAGAGAACGGGGAAGTTATTGCCTCTTCCTCATCATAAAACAGAGAATGAAAAGAATATTCTGTCTTGTGGAGCTAATTTATTCAAGCCACTGTGAGCAAACATTTTCATTTTTGTAAAAATTAGATGACCTCTGTGAAAAATGTTGGACACACACACACAGTGACGAATTAACATGGATGGATCGCGGTGGCTGATGTCAACCGGGCAGCAACATGAGAAGTGAAGCAAATACTGAATTACCTTAACGTCAGATTGTATAGAAGTCTATGAGAAAATGACTCTACTTCTCTCTTGATTTA
>NW_022280152.1:481124-486407 GCF_004355925.1 Anarrhichthys ocellatus | reverse complement strand
AGTAGTAGTAGTAGTAGTAGTAGTAGTAGCAGTAGTAGCAGTAGCGGTAGCAGTAGTAGTAGTAGCAGTAGTAGTAGTAGCAGTAGTAGTAGTAGCAGTAGTTGCAGTAGTAGTAGTAGTAGCAGTAGCAGTAGTAGTTTTGTTGCCATGATGGTTGCGGTTTGTTTCATGTCAATCTACAACGTTAACGACGTGTTTTAAACAGTTTCAAACTGCGACAGTGATCCAAGAGAATATAGAATTCACTCGTACCGTATAGATGAGAATGCAGTTTAGTTGAAGGGAACATCATGTCGTATCCTGCAGAGTTAAAGTCACTCTGCTTCCCACCAAGAACCAAACAGTAGGAAACGTTGCACCGATGTAAAATATAAAGCTTTTAAAAGTATTTCAACAGGAAATGTACGTGATGTGAGAATGACTGAGTGGGATTCAGTGACAGAGACAAAACAGACTTTATATAACAAAGCAGAGGATTATCACCCCATTGCCCATTGTCTCTACTGTGAATGCATCAGTGTGTGTGTGTGTGTGTGTGCGTGTGTGTGTGCGTGTGTGGCGGTGCTGAGTCGTGTCAAGGCTTTTCGTCTGGAGGTGGATCGTTCATCTCCTCAGCGGCGACAGCAGACGTCAACCTCTGTGTGAGTGATGGCTCAGAATCTGAACTAATCAGCCTGCTGCACACACACACGCACACACACACGCACACACACACGCACACACACACACACACAGACTGTGACCAGTGGTTTGGTGTTTTGGAGATGGATCTTACTGCGACCTGTCATTTTTCTTTTTGTGGAAGAATAATTCCTTGAAAGTTTTGTTTCTTTAGTTTTATTGATACGAAAACTCGCATCACAGTTTCTATGGAGAATAATAATTTACAAACATTTAAATGACATCTGCTCATGATGTTTGATTCCCAGTTCGTGTTCCACCTTAGAATGAAGCACTATTGAGCGTCTTCTGGAACCGGGTTTCCTGTTTAGTGGATGTTGGGTTTCTGAAAGTGCATCAGAGTTAATCTGGAGATTTACTGCCTTTAAACTCTGCGTTTGCATGCGCGTGATGGCTGCTTCATGTATCCTGCGTCCGTTTGAAGCGCTGGTTGTAAACGTCCTCATGAACGAACACATCTCCTCACACAACATGAGGTTAAATAGCATCATATCTCCGGCCTTAGTGTCATCAATAGCAGGGATTGTGAGAATAATGTCACTATAGTTTTAAAAGAAAGGCATAATGTTAGTAATAATATAGTCAATTTCAAAATAAAAGCATATTATTTTAATAATATTACAATCTTAACATTTTACTGTTAGTCATAAAGCCTCATAACATTTAAATAATCTTCTTAAGCAAAAACATTATCAGTTATGACATCTTTAATCTTTAATAGGTAAAATGTAAATTTATTTTAACATTTTTCATTAACCCTATTGACATATTTTGAAAGGTGCTGAGTGAATGAATTAAATTAAATGTATGTGACTTAAAAATTAGCATTTAGTTAAAACACTTTATTTCTCTTTGTCGCCCTCAACTTTGGAAAATCACATTCAACTTCTCAGTTTGTCACATCGTCTTTCTGCAACAATATATTTTAATCTTTAGTCTTTTCTGTTTCAGACAGCCACCTACTCGGCCTGATATATATTTTATATTCATATATTTTGTGCTTTCTCTGGAGTGTAAGAATTGCGGACTGGCGAGGTGGACTGGACAGATGGTTTTCATCCACACTTGGAGGACCTGAAGGGAGAAACAGAGCGTGGCGTCCTCCCCGTCCTCTGTTAGATTCTCCTCACTTGTTTCTTCTTCTGATTTCTGCTGCTCTCATTTATTCCTGTTGTTCTTCAGCTTCCTTCTCACGTGACTAATATAATCCTTTCCTTCTCATTCTATTCATCCCCCTGTTTTCTCTTCCAACACTGTCCCTTCACCTCCATTCCGTTCATATTTTCATCTCTTATTTTTCTTTTTGCTGTTTTCACTTCCTTTATTTTGAAGGTTTCTTTACTTCCCTTCCCTGCCTTCTCCTTTGTCTCTTTTTGTATTCCTATTTTATTATCTCTCCACCTTCTCCTTTGTCTCTACTATCATTCTTCTTCATCATTTCTTCTCTTCTTTAGTCGCCTGCTGTTCAGTCTTTTCCTGGAGAGGTCTCCTATAAATGACATCCCCAGACAACGAAACTGCATCGTCAATGTTTTGTCTTTGCAGGATTACGTTTGTCTTTTTATGTCCTATCCGCTGTAGGTGTTACCTTCAACCTTTGACATTACACATACATAACTTCAATTATGTAACAAAAGTACTTTTAAGCTAAGCTAACTAGCTTTGTAGCGTTTTCACAACGTTAACCACGTGTTCAAAATGGCGACCGTAAGAGAAAATATGTTTATCTCAAAACATAATTCAGAGAGCAGTTTAGTTAGTCCTAAACTATCAATTTTGATATTACCATTTTTCGTATGAATATGTACACATAAGAGACTTTGAATGTGAAAATAATGTGAATAAATCAACAGTTATTTTGGAGTTTGTGGCTGAAACAAACTTTGCAGCTCACAGTGTTTTTTCTTTCCCTCCTCTCAGTCACACTCAAACTTTTATGACACTGGAAAGAGAAGAACGAAATATTTGGGGAATATTTTCCACTTCAGTGCAGTATTCCTCCGTTATTTCCACATTTCACACTTTCAAATAAAAATGAAATTCTGTCTCTGACTCATGCAGCATTTCAGTCTCCAGGCAGACGCTTCGCAACGTCTCCCGCTCTACATTTCAAAGAATATGCGATTCTGAATTTAGATCTATTCTCCGTTCATTAGACGGAGACATTCCGCCCTCTTCTGCTCTACTTCATTTCCTCTCCCCACCTCCTCCACGTGTATCTCTTCTCTCCTCCTCTCTTTCTCATCTTTCCTTTTACAACGTGAATCCTGGAGAGAAACAGGATGTTTCCGTGATGAAAAACAGAGCAAAGTGTCGGAGAGAAAGACACGGATGAAGAAATGAGAACGATGAGAAGATAAAGAAAGAAGGTGTTACGGGCAGACAAGCAGAACGATGGAGGAGGGTTTGTTGATATTCTTTGTACTTTTCATCGAGACAATTCTCACGTCAACAACATACACACTTTGTGTCTCACATAAAAATGAAGCGAGGTGTTTGCAGTCAAAGCAGAGCAGTGAGCTCAAGACATTCACACGACGCACTCCTCTCTCTGCAACGTATATCAAGCGCACCCTTTCGATGTTGGGCCGGGTACTTAATGCTGACAGTGCTGCTGCTGCTGCTGTCACTGCTGCTGTCACTGCTGCCATTTTAAAACCTCCACCACCACACCAGCATCCACCTGTCAGTTCTGAGTCTACTTTACTCTGCGGAGGAAGTTACTAATGTAACTCTGTTTCCTGGTTTGGTGCTAGTTATAGGGATAGTATTGATGAAAGTTATTTGTTAGTATTCAGTCTTTGACTTAGAGTACAGCAGGTCAGCTGAACATGGTCATGTTAAAATGTGCTTCAAGTCCAGCGTACAAATCGACATATATGGAGAATAAAGGTCCTTGAGTGTCAACAGAATAAGCTGAAGGCTCCAGCCAGATGTGTGAATATTTGGTGATGAAAATATTGAGCGACTCTTTCAAGAGAAGCCGTCATGATATCAACAACTGCTGATAAACTGTTATTCCAGGAAACTTCATAGAAAATCACAAACTGCCAAAATAACGTGTTCCCAGAAATATCACTGCATTTTTCATGAGGGTCTAAATTCTCCTGATGAGATGGAGATTGTAACAGTGTGGAAGCCAAACAGCGAGAGCCGACAGATGGAGAGAAAAGGAGGGAGACACACTCACCTGTGTTGTAGTGCTTGGTGCAGTAGCGCAGGTCCTTTTCCTCTTTGAGTAAGAACTGAGGTAGCGTCAGGCCGTCAGCCACCTGCACAGCTCCCTTCTCGTCCCACTCGAATATGAGGTCGTTCATGGTGTAGCCGACTGGAGGAGAGAGCGAGGAGCAGGAGGTTAGACTGCTTTCATCGCTGTGTGGGTCATCTGTGAGGTGATGATCTTTCTGTCTCTGGTTTGGGGTGAAGGGTCACCCAGTGAGAGGTTTTGGTGCTTTAAGTACCAGTTCAGCACCAGCTGAGTATTCTGTGATCTGCCCAACCGTGTCACGACGTTAGCTAACAGCAGCGCCCACAGCTCTCTAACCTTCCAGTGATCGTTCACATCACCAGCAGTTAAAGTTATCTAACTCATCATAGAGAAGACTATGATTTATGCATTTGTCATAAAGGAAGGAAATAATAAAAAGAAAGAAATGGAGGAAAGAGAGGGAAAGTAGGAAGATAAGAAGGAAGAAAGGCAAGAAGTAGAGAATGAAGGAAGTAAGAACGTATGAAAAAAAGAAATAAAGAGCAGTAGAAGTAAAGACAAAATGAAATACAGAAGGCAGGAAGAAAATAGATGACATATCACATAACACATACACAATTACACGTGTTGTAACCCAAACCTCTGTCTTGTCCTCAACCTATTCATGTAGCTGTGTAAAAAAGCAAACATCTAAACCTATGCTGGACCTTTATTTTGAAAAGGCACTGTGCATGTAATGTAGAGACTGATATATGCCGTCACTGAGCGTCACAGTTAGACTGTAGAGCCACCAAGCGTCCTTATTTGACCAGTTTGTGGTGAGAACATGTCGTCTAGTCTCCTCGGCTCATTGATCTTTATCTGAGTGACGTTTGTCAGAATCTACATGTGCGTCTCTGCAACAACAGTAAACAGAACCGTGCTGCGGGTCGATAGAGCCGCGGCGCTGTCCGTGGTGCTGAAGTAGCAGACGGATTTGTATCTGCAAATCAGAAGCAACAGAGTCGTTCATGAGGCGCCCCCCCCCCCCGCGCCCACCCCCGCTATCATCCACTGAGCATTGTGTTGTTCTTCCTCTCATTGTTGACCCTTAAACTACAGAGCTCTTTGAACTCCTGTTGCCGTGACTCATCTCATGTCTGTTCAAATAATGAAAAGGCCACAGAGAAATCTATATCATATCTGTGTGTGTGTGTGTGTGTGTGTGTGTGTGTGTGTGTGTGTGTGTGTGAGGTGACTCACAGCTCTCCAGCTGCATGATGCAGGTCTGGACGTCCATAGGGAAGTTCTTCAGATCCATGGGACAGGCCAGGATCAGTGTTATTCTGCAAACACACACACACACAGACACACACACACACACACACACACACACACACACACACACACACACA